>NC_063210.1:26460214-26465214 GCF_017589495.1 Alosa alosa | reverse complement strand
TTGACACACCCCTAATTAAAGGGACACCAGGCAACATTGTTGTGTTACAGTTTTTTTCAGTCGCTAACAAGCAATTGTCCAACCAGTGGTCACATTTTCAAAACTCTAAACACAATTAGCACAGCATCAGTCTTTTGTGGCCATACCATTCACACATTTCATGTCGTTTTCACACGATATGCAGTCAGTGAACACATTTCCACAATGCTTACATTTTCTTAACAGACAAGCTGTACCTCCCAACAAAATTATGGATTGTTTTTGTAGTATTTACGAATGTTAACACACAACATCCCACAATAGCAAAAACAATATTCCAAACCTTAGATACAGTATAAAAACCTCTGCTTCTGCAATGATATCAGTTCAAAAACAATATAGTTCAGCTGATAATAAACAAAAAATTTAATAATTGACACACAAAAAATATTTTGGGCCAACCACGCTGATTCCAGTCTGGCTTAGACTCAGTGGCAGGGGTTATTTTTTCTATTACATTGACACTTCCACAGTAAAAGGAGGACTTTGAGGAGTGATGTTTTTTGGAAACAGAAACAGAAAAAGACAAACACTGTAATGTCTGGATGAGGGAAGAGGAAGAGCAAGGAGCCTAGGGAGAAGAGCAGGCCCAGTGAGAGGTGCAGTGAGAGGAGCAGGAGCAGTGAGAGATGCAGGAGCAGTGGGAGCAGGGCAGGAGGAGAGATGCAGGAGCAGTGAGGAGATGCAGGAGAGAGGGAGATGCAGGAGCAGTGAGATGCAGGAGCAGTGAGCAGTGCAGGAGGAGCAGGCCCAGTGTGGGATGCAGTGGGAGGAGCAGCAGTGAGAGTGCAGTGGGGAGGTGCAGGAGCAGTGAGAGATGCAGGAGCAGTGGGAGGTGCAGTGGAGAGGAGCAGGAGCAGTGAGAGATGCAGTGGAGGAGCAGGGCAGTGAGAGATGCAGGAGCAGTGAGAGATGCAGGAGCAGTGATGGGATGCAGGAGATGCAGTGAGGAGCAGGTGCAGAGGGAGCAGGGGCAGAGGTGCAGGAGCAGGTGCGGGGAGATGCAGTGAGGGATGAGGAGCAGGGTCAGGAGAAGAGCAGGCCAGTGGGCAGGAGAGGTGCAGGAGCAGGGTCAGGGAGAAGAGCAGGCAGTGAGAGATGCCCAAGGAGAGGGTCAAGGTAGAGGTGTAAGAATGCGCGGTGGTGGCATTCCAAAGGCTGCAAGAACGGTTGTCAGTGATGAAATCACTATCATTGACCATGTAATCAACGCGATGTTGATGAAAACATATGGCCTAACCCTGAAGATCGCAGAGATTAGATACAGTAATTTTGAGGGTTTTTTTTAGCCCCTTTTTATCTGGGCTTTTGCTGTTGTTTTTTTTGTTCAGAATGCTCTTGTGTGTTTCATGGATATTTTGTTCACTGCAAGCAATACTGTAAAACTTTTTCTGTTCTATCATATTGTAAACAGTATTTCTACTGAACCTCCTGTAGTAAACAGTAAAGGGAAAAAAACTGATTTGCTTTTTACTGGAATGCATTTGAATGTGAACATTGTGGACATAAAGTTCCCAACCAAGAAATGTAGTGTAAAAACGGTGGATTGCATGTTTTGCATGCAAATACATGTACCTGTAAAACTGAAACATAACAGTCTATGCAGTTTTTGTAATGTCAACAATAGCCAGTATTTTGAAACCTGATGTACTTTGATTGACTGCATGTACCTTGTGAAGTGAAAACAAGTGTTATTCTTTGACATAATAATTTCATTTTGAGTCAGATTTCCAGTGTTTTGGTAAAGTTAGTGTGTGCAGAGAAATATGTGTTCTATTTTGAAATGAAGAGTTAGTATATATTTAACAAAATGTATTTTTGAGAAGAAAATTATCCATTTGGCCAATTGTGTTTTGTAGGTGTGAGTCTGTGTTAAGAGTTTAGAAATAGTATCTGAAGTATGGGTAAGCACTTGTTAGCGATTGAAAAAAACTGTAATTAATCATCTTCGTAAGTTGGTATATGGTTAAATAACTCATTACAGGGCGAATGAAGACTCTCTCGCCCGCCCCTACTGCCTGTAGGAAGAATATCCCACTTGCAAGTTCAGTGTATCATACCCGCCGACCTTCAGTCTCACAAAGTCTTAGACATCGCAAGAAGCAGGATCAGTTAACATCCTGCATCCACAGAGGCAGGCTAACGAAACGCTAGCGATTGTTGCAAACGTGTGTATAATGGCAGAGCCGGCGAAGAAGCAGCGAAAACCCTTGACGGAAGACGCAAAGAAAAGGAAAAGAGCTTCAGACCGAGCGAGGGCTCGCACACGTATCGACACGTACAGACACTAGGGGGAGCATCGTAGAGAAAAAGCATCAGGCTTGCCTGGTGTCCCTTTAACATCTGCCCAATCAAGAGACTCCTCTGTAACATAAAGAAATCCTGAATGACTTATATGTGAAAATGACCTTGATGAAGGCGTAATGCCAAAACGTTGGTCGAATAAAACTTGAAGCATAAGTTCTGAGTGTGCCACGACACTTTTCCTTGAATCAAATTCAAAATTAACATGTTTTCCATGAAATAGTCAAATTTGTCATTTTCAACATTTGATATGTTGTCTGGGTCCTTTTTGCATCTACATATGAGTTTAAGAAATTTTCAGATTATTACATTATTATCATTACTGTTTTTATTTACATTTTACATAACGTCCCAACTTTTTCTGATTTTGAGTTGTAGACTATCTAACTAGACCTATAATAATAATAATAATAATAAGCTTTATTTGTATAGCACCTTTCATACACAGAATGCAGCTCAAAGTGCTTTACATTTGAAGCATGTAACACAATAATAGTCAGTCAGTCATTATCAATCACCTATTTGTCAACCACTACCAGACCCCTAGCTAACCACCATTTCATCTAAACAGCTCTATATCACATGCACGTGTGTGTGTGTGGTGTGTGTGTGTGTGTGTGTGTGTGTGTGTGTGTGTGTGTGTGCATGTGTGTGTGTGTGTGTGTGTGTTTCTGTCAGAATGATATATAACAGCGTGGGACACTCATCCCTGTAGGACAAACAACTCTGACCCTACAACAACTCCAGTCAGGCACACACACACACACACACACACACACACACACACACACACACACATTATTACTACATCTCCAGTATGAGAGGCCAATGGAGGGGGTGTAGACAAAGACCCCCACTGGGACCCTGTGGACCAGCATCCCCCAGTCAATACAAGGGGCTGGTACCAGCTGACGTAAATCACACATACACACACACACACACACACATAGCCACACACATGCAGTTTGTTTCTCTCTCTCACACACACACATAGCCACACACATGCAGTCTGTTTCTCTCTCTCTCTCTCTCTCACACACACACACACACACACACACAAACACATGTTACAACTACTCCGACACTGTTTTACACACACAAACACAGCCTCTGTTTAACACTAACAGTCATTCATTGGACACAAAGTCATTCACTGACACATACACATGCACATAGCAGACACCTACAGACAAAAACACCCAAAAAACAAGAGAGAGAGAAAGATTGAGAGAGAGAGCAAGAGAGAGAGAAAGAGTGAGAGAGAGAAAGAGTGAGAGAGAGAGAGAGATAATTTGAATTGAACTGAATTGAGATTGAACGAGAGAGAGGCTGAGAGAAAGAGAGGGACTGAGATAGTGAAAAGAACAGTCTCATAGAATACGGCTTTGTTTCGTATTTATAATTTGTATTTATAAAGAACAGTCTCATAGAATACGGCTTTGTTTCGTATTTATAATTTGTATTTGTAAAGAACAGTCTCATAGAATACGGCTTTGTTTCAGATTTATTCTTTTTGTATTTAACATGAAAGTGACAGTAAAAAAACAGCCCAAAAAGCACAAATCTGCAAACCCAGTGATTCCTTCATGAGGGCAGATTTTGAGGTATAATGTCAACGTGGAGTCATTAGCTTGTTCAAATGTTTTAATAGTGTCCTTTAAAGTGTAAAATCACTGACACACACATGTGAGTCATTCATACCACAGCTTATGCTCTAGATAAGGGTTCTACGTGCTGTTCTCCATGTCAGCAGAACAATCAGCTCGTTCCTGCAAAACAGATCCTTGAGAGTTCTGAGCGTTCCTAAGCCTTAGAATGGTTTTGCAAAATGTTGTCATACGCTAATGGACCAAGTAGGCCTTGAGGATTCTCCTTAAAGGGTACTGGGTTCTACAAGAGTTTACAAGAACAGTACCTTTTACAAGACTGTGGTGGTGGTGGTGTGTGTGTGTGTGTGTGTGTGTGTGTGTGTGTGTGTGTGTGTGTGTGTGTGTGTGTGTGTGTGTGTGTGTGTGTGGTGTGTGTGTGTGTGTGTGTGTGTGTGTGTGTGTGTGTGGTATGTGTGTGTGTGTGTGTGTGTCTGGTGTGTGTGTGTGTGTGTGTGTGTGTGTGTGTGTGTGTGTGTGTGTGTGTGTGTGTGTGTGTGGTATGTGTGTGTGTGTGTGTGTGTGTGTGTGTGTGTGTGTGTGTGTGTGTGTGTGTGTGTGTGTTAGTGTGTGGTGTGTGTGTGTGGTATGTGTGTGTGTGTGTGTGTGTGTGTGTGTGTGTGGTGGATAGAACAGTTCCAGCTGTAACTTTTCCTGTATCATGACACAACGATGACATTAGTGTATTACTATGGTAACCCATTAAAACTCTTTGGGCCTTCAATGGCCGGCAAAGTTCAAAGTTCAAAGTCTGTGGACAAGCAAAGGTCTCTGTGGCATGTGAGCACACTCAGCTGACTCATCAGCGATCACTGTTAAATCGGAGCAATAGCTACAGGAAGATGCATGATAACTTTACAAAACATAAAAAACCCATCACATAAAAATCTCAAAACATTTCACATTCTACCATAGTTGGACCCTCCGCCATTTGCCAGCTGTCTTGGTTGGCACCGGGCACTTAGTGAGCCAGTCGTTAACGGTCTCGAGAAAACCCCTTCTGGCTCTACT
>NC_063210.1:26442714-26452714 GCF_017589495.1 Alosa alosa | reverse complement strand
AAATGCAGCTCCGACAGAAATTCCAAGAAAAAGGCTACAAGATGCAATATATGTAGTGGCTCATTTGGTTTCATTTATGCAACAAATTGGGGGAAAAAATGGGGAAAAAAATTTTGTTAAGCGTCTTTCAATTTTCTGTAATTTAGCCTAATTGAGGAAATAATATAATATTATACACAAGTACACTTGCAAAGTGCAAAGGCTCTTAAAAAACTATAGGCTAAAGAATATAGATTATAAGGCTATATAATTATTATATATAATATAGGTTACAGTAAGGCATTGCACTGAACACAGAAATTCCATGGGAAAGTGAGCATGAGTCTAAGTTGATTAATCAATGAAGGTTGAAACAAAGTCTATAGCACATTATTTTCAAAATATAGCATCGGACACCTGTTACATTTTTATTTAGCGTAGGCTATAGCCTACATAAATGAATGAGTTACATATGGGGTACTCACCTTTCACAGAAACAGGCTAAACCCAACTGAATTAATGCATGATCATCCGTGTTTAGCCGCCTGCAGATGTGAAATTCCGAAAGATGACTTCTTTCGCGCTCTGATGCGCGCTTCTTGGTTCCAGGTTTGTAAGTAGGTCCTTGTAGCGATGGCAGCAGCGAGAGCTTCGTCCCGGGGGGGCTGTTTAATACCTGGAGCAGGAGGTTTGTCCAGCAACCATAGAAACGCTACACCCCCTTGTAAACAGCTTCCCGTTCTTCCATTGGTCTGGTGGTTGCTATAGTGCCTCATTTTTAATCACTCTCTCTCCCTCAGGTTTGTTCGTCACGCAAGTCAATTCTGTCTGTTTCCCGAAAAGGGAGTGCGAGAGGAGACGGGAGGATTTCGAATTTTTAAAGCCCTAACCCTTTCAGAAAGCAGCAGGGCACTTTACCCGCACGGGTTGGCCAGCGGAGGTTATTGAAGAGGGAAAAATAGTTTTGCCCATGTAAGAATGTCAGAAAATAGAGAAGTTCAACAATGGCTTAAGGGGGTTGGCTTGGCTCCTGTAACGATTATGGCAACCGGACAAAACAGCCAAAACAATATCAAGTGGCCGTTTTAAATACTAATTTCTTTTGCTTAAGTGTTCCTTGATTTCATTGTGGTCCTTGACTTGGATCAGGTTTTAGAGGCGTATTTGGCTTGTGTAAAACTAACGTGTCGGCAAGAAGTGGGCACTGAAAACATATCCTGTTTTAATTAATGTCAAGAGTTTGAGCGAGCATTCAGCAGGTGGACTGGGCTAAGCGCGCGTCTCCCGCCCAGTGACCCGCGCGGAGCGGCAGGTGTCAAAGCGCGAGACACACAGTGCCGCACGCACGCAAGAAGGAGAGCGGGGCTCTCGAAATGAAGAAGCGCTTTTTATGGCGTTTTATTGCCTTTGAGGAGGGCTTCAGGAAACCACTCAGCCACGCTAATGGAGGAGTCCTCAAGAGCCCAGAGCTTTGTGTCTCTCTCAACTTCGTGTCTCTTGTCCCCTCTTTCTCTCTGTTTCTGATTAAGAAATTACATTCCTCCACAAACCACGAAGGTCCCCTGTGCGAGGGTGCTGCTTTTGTCAAAGGAACGACCTACTCGGAGCAGGTTTGGGCTATTTGCTATGAACACAAACTGGGCCAGGCCTAGTAGTCTGGGCTAATTTATAAACCAGATAAAATGATAACCGACTGAAGAGTGAGGTCTCTCTTTTGTCTCCAGATTTGGAATGGAGAATTTGGGTGGTTTGCCAGAAATGCAATTAAACATATTCACCTCATGAGCCATTTATATTCACAGGGGACATCACGGGACAGTGAAGGGAAAGACTGAGAAGGAGAAATGGGGAGAAAGAGAGAGAGAGACTGAAAGGACAGAGAAAGACTGTGGAGAGAAAGGGGAAGGCAGAGAGGAGAGGAGTGTGTCGTCCAGGAGGAGGAAACCTGGGAGGATGTCGTGGCCCTTGAGTGTCGCTCAGCCACGAAATCGCCTCCCAGACGGCCTTATTGCTCCCAGCGCTCGACCGGTTTCAGGGCAGACCTGATGGCTGTGGTTGCCGCCTGGAGCTGCCCTCACACACACACACACACACACACACTGGACCTGCCCCTGTCTTCCAAGAGTCATAAAGGTCGTTTCCATTGTAGGAGCTGGAACTTAGTGTAGTGGGGCCGGGGACCTTTGTTTGGGTTTTTTACACAAACCGCCCCATAACACGACGTTCCAGGAACTCCTACAGGGCTGAAGCGAGTCCCTGCCTCGGGGTCCTACCCCTATACACACAGACTTGACTAGGACACTAGCACTGAGTTAAGTTGTTGGCTGACTATATGAAGCACAATGGTTAAGTTGTTCGCTGACTAGGACACTAAAGTGTATATATATATATACTCTTTTGATCCCGTGAGGGAAATTTGGTCTCCCAATCTGTGAATTAGTGAAACACACTCAGCACACAGTGAACACACAGTGAGGTGAAGCACACACTAATCCCGGGGCAGTGAGCTGCCTGCATCAACAGCGGCGCTCGGGAAGCAGTGAGGGGTTAGGTGCCTTGCTCAAGGGCACTTCAGCCGTGTCTACTGGTCGGGGTTTGAACCGGCAACCCTCCCACCCTTGGTTACAAGTCCAAAGCGCTAACCAGTAGGCCACGGCTGCCCCATCACTACACACTCAGGTAACACTAGCACACAGGTTAAGTTGTTGTCTGACTAGGACACTAGCACACAGGTCAAGTTGTTGTCTGACTAGGACACTAGCACACAGGTTAAGTTGTTGACTAGGACACCATATAGCACAGGACACTATAACTAGGACACTATAACGCACACAGGCTAAGTTGTTAGCGGTGTTCCAGTAATTAGTTGTTTTGCACTCTGTCTTTCTGTGTTGTTATTTATGTCTTTTAATTATGACTTAAACTATTGCAATTTTATTTTGTTTGTTCTTTTTTACTCTTTAGTTTTGAAACTATTGTTTGACTATTGCTGTTCTATGCTTTTATTTGCTATTACTGTGCTTTTGTTTATGTAAAGCACATTGAATGACCTCTCTGTATGAAATGCAAATCAGGTTTATTGGATATACATATACAAGGAAATAGTTCTCATTAGTTCTCTCCATGTTACCCATCCGGGGGTAAAGTACAACACACACACACACACACACACACACACACACACACACACACACACACACATAGAGTAGGGGGATGAGAGGAAGAGACTGTAGGACAAACAGAAATGCATCAGATGACCATCCCATGTCAGGGACTGGCTCATAGACTAGCCCACACAACAGGACTGGCAATTAATGCAATATTACACATAAGCCAGTAGATGGCGCCAAAGGAACACGTTGGAAGTTCTTCCCTACAACTTGGGACACACGGGAACAATGTGGCTATGAGATAGTTATGATCAAAGATTCTAGAACAGAGCAATGTATTTAATGCAGTGCTGTTTCCCTATAAAAGCAAGTCTATAATGTATTTAATGCAGTGCTGTTTCACTTCGAAGTGGGAAACTATATTTGTAAAAAAAAAAAAAAAAAAAGTTTATCTTGGCTATCACAAACTTCAGCACATCCAGTGAAGCAGTTAAAAGTCTATTTCTATATCACTATTGATTACCCTAAAAAACAACATGGCCACTGAGGTCACCACACACACACACACACACACACACACACACACACACAGACACGCACACACACACGCACACGCATACGCACACGCACACACACACACACAGGGCTGCTAACCGCTGCCTTCCAGGGAAAACCTTGGTGACTTATTTATCAGTCAAAGTGCTGAAGACACACATACCCACACTAACACAGAGAGAGAGAGAGAGAGAGAGAGAGAAAGAGAGAGAGACAGGAACCTTTACACTTGTGTTTGTTCCGCCTCAGCGTCAAGAACCAGAACTTTGTGTTTGTCCCCAGATAAAGAACCTTAATCCACCCTTGGATGTGACTTCCCCACCAAGAATGCTTTGTTTGTTATCTCCAGACAACAGGTCCCTTGAGGGGTTGTTTTGCTGAAGAGGTTGAATCTCCTGGCTGTTGCTATGAATAGAATGCGTAGGTACAGATCTATAATAAACTGTACAGAACACAGACACACACATCCGCACACTCATATCATCATCGACATGTCTACATTCACCTGCTCATTTGATGCAACATGTAGTGACAATGTCATGTCTCCCTCCTGTCGCCATCAGCACCGATAGAAACCTATTTTGTTTTTAGCCTACATCAGCCTCAATAGACTACGTGCACAAACACTGACCAGTGAAATAGACTACGTGCACAAAATGCTCTCTGTGCGCTGGCTTGTTTCCTGTGGAGCCAGGTGAGTTTGAACCTGCCGCTATTGTTAATGTAATAGTGTCTACTACACAAACCAGGTGAGTTTGAACCTGCCGCTATTGTTAATGTAATAGTGTCTACTACACGGACCAGGTGAGTTTGAACCTGCCGCTATTGTTAATGTAATAGTGTCTACTACACGGACCAGGTGAGTTTGAACCTGCCGCTATTGTTAATGTAATAGTGCCTCACACGGACACGGTTGGGTGTTGCACTAGTGAATCAGCACGTTACGATAAAGAAGGATTTGTGTGTGTGTTAAAATTGTTATTATTGGGCAAACAGGATATTCAGTGTTATTAATGGGCAAACAGGATATTCAGTATCAGAGTGAAGATGTTGGGAGCAGAATATAACAGAAGATGTCCTTACAACACAGTTAACACTCCACCGGAAATACTTGAGCGCACAGGAAGAGCCTTTTGTGTGTGTGTGTGTGTGTGTGTGTGTGTGTGTGTGTGTGTGTGTGTGTGTGTCTATGTGTGTGTGTGTGTGTGTGTGTGTGTGTGTGTGTGTGTGACTGTGTGTGTGTGTGTGTGGGTGTGTGTGTGTGTGTGTGACTCTAGCCTCTTCCTCTCTATGACTTCCTGTACGTCTTTCGGAATCTCATGAATGGGCCATTATAGAGTATAGTAGACAATATACACAATACATTATAGAGTAAAGTACCCCCAGGCCCAATACATTATAGAGTATAGTGTAATATACTGTTGAAGTAGATCAACTGTTGTTTTTTTTAGCTAGGTGGTAGCAAGGTGGATTGGGTCCTTCGTCTGAACAAGTTTGAGAAACACAGCATTAGACCAGCCCCCAGGCCCAATACAGTATAGAGTAGCCTAGAGTATAGCAGAGAGGCCAGTCCAGATGAACCAGATAGGGAGCCCTACCCATCCACAACTCTCCACTGTATACAAGATGAATAATTCAGCAAATAATAAGAGGATGTGTGTGTGTGTGTGTGTGTGTGTGTGTGTGTGTGTGTGTGTGTGTTTGTGTTGGGGGGGGGGTCTATGCTCATGTCTGTCTGACTGATGCAATGTTTCCTCATCTGGGTCAGGGTTCATCAGTGTAGTAGTGTGCACATCCCCACCAGTGAGGTGCAGGGCAAATGGAACTAAAACTGGGCGGGCATTTCATTCATCAAATTATGTACCTCTCCACACATTTCCTCCCTCCCTCCCTCCTCCATGTCCTCCCTCCATCTTCCTCTTCCCTCCTCCATGTCTTCTCTCCATCTCCCTCTTTCTCATTCAGAATAGCACTGCTGTCCTCTCTGAGCGCAGGCTGCAACAGCTATAGTGTACAGCTCTCATGGTAGACTTTTGGAAAGTGTGTGTTTTGTGTGTTGTTAAATATTGTCTGTCTAGACCTGCCCAGGCACTAATGAAATAGGCTAGTTGAACAGTTCCGTTTGAGAGTTCAAAGGTTACTGAGTGACAGCTGTCCAAAAATAATTAGCCTAAGTGAAGGCATAACAACATGCACATTTATCAAAACAAAACAACTTCGAGTTGAACCAGTCATGCGATGTGTCCGCTATATTCACGGGACGGGGAATAAACAGACGCTCATTGATTCTTTAAAGAATATAAAGAGTAGGCCTACATTCCGTAAATCCCCTGCATCATCCAATCGTGTAACGAAATAGAAATATCTTCCTGATAGCCAATAAACACTCGTTGTTCAATTCGTTTCTGTCCAATCCGGAGCTACGTGTTGCGTCACTTTAGCCGATTGGCAATTTGTCCGATAGCCAATAAGGTTACCGTGAGTACTAGCTCGCTTGTTGAAGTGTCCAATCAGATGCCGAGGTTCTCTTTGTTGTTGGTGATGACATGAAAATATTTGTTGTTACTGGAAGGCGAGGGGAAAGAGTGCAAGGAGGGCCGGTGACTACAGACTTTTTTCGGCAATTAGGAAATAAATTATAGCCTTAGTTGTTTACTTTTTAACCTCAAATCATTACGGCGGCATTAACAGCGGCGATGTCGGTAAACATGGACGAACTCAGGCATCAAGTAATGATCAATCAGTTTGTTTTGACTGCCGGTTGTGCCGCTGATCAAGCTAAGCAGCTTCTCCAAGCGGCGCATTGGCAATTCGAGGTGAGTAAAATACACATAGGCAGCGTTGTTCTCTATAACGTTATATTTTTGTGTCTACAGACCTTTTGCATCTTTTTAATGCAAGCGACCTCATATATGAGAACTAGTCTTAAACCAAGTCAAGCTTGCTATAACCAAGGTTAAAACACTATTTACGCTAGGTGTGAGTGTTCCGACGCTATAAACCAATGTTGTCATACATTATTGAAATAAGCTAGTTCAGTTGCTGTACGATGTATCGTTAGCCCTTGAGTTAGTCAGACACTTTCCGGAAGACGTGGTCAGGAGAATGTTAGCAATGTGCCATCGTGTCAGAAACGTAACGTTTCCCATTAATGCCCCTTTGTGTATCTATATTGGTAGGCTACTTGCCATGTTACAAAGCGTTTTTGACATAGCCCACTGTTATTATTAGCTAGTTGGCTAATGAGTGTGTTATCAACGTAAACTCGTCAGTCGTGCCCAAGGGATCCTGCTCGTAATGTTATCCTCATATGACTTATTTTGGCGAGTTTACATTGCTCACAAGTCTCAGCGGAAATGTCTGACCATGGCCCCGATTGTTAAATTCAGTTGTTCAATCTGTAGTTTTATTGCAGCTGTCGTTGTGAACAGGAACAGCCTGCCAACAGGAAGTTCATTGGGCATGTTCAGAACACAATAGAAGGGATGGTGACTGGGTGTGTTTTGAATCTGTTGCAACACGGGCAGCCGTTTTTTGTTTACATTCCCGTGCTCAGATTGCTAGCTAGTTCCACCAGTTGGCTATGTAAGCCTGTTCCGCTTCGGCACATTCACAGGGTAGGGAACTCGGTGTACCAAAACATCAGCAAACATAAGTGTAGTCAGAGAGGCGTTAAGAGAGAGATTTTACGATGTTGTTGATACACAGCACACAGTATACGGATGGCTTAGCACTAGATCAGAATAATGGATTTTCTGGTTTGTGCTTTGTAGGCCTATAACCGACTGTAAACGTGTTTTGAACGCGGCGTGGTATGTAATAACCCTATAGGCTACCTTGCTGGCTTGGAAGACAACATTGGCCGATCAGCATAATCAAATACCCTTATGCTCTCTACGGAATCGTTTTCACCTCTCCGTCAAAATGTAGTCGTTGGGCCACGTTGTGTTGACATTCTGTAATGACTGCGACCGAGGGCCCCCAAGGACGAGGAAAGACGAGACTTCAGCCCAGCGCGAGTCGTCGTCGGGTTAGGGAGAATTCATACGGTTATATTTAGATGGAGGCGTATTAGACGGAGGCGTGAAGACCTGATTAAGATGCATTAGATAGGCCCATCTGCAGCTCGGGCTAGCCTGCGATAAGATTCAGGCCTGAGTGCGTCTTCCCCACAGTCAACCAGACGCTGTTTTGGTTAGGTTAAATGGATATGTGTGTAGGTCGTGTGTTAAGCGTCTGTGGATCTAAGGCTTGAATTCCCCTCGAGTGACACAATCACAAGGAAGTGAAATAGTCACGTACTTTTTCCTCAATCACATACCACACACCTACTAAAGCCTGTGTGTGGGGGAGGGTTTATGACAGGAGGCCATAGGTTTATTCCTACAGGCAGGTGAGTGGGGTGTGAGGGAAACACACACACACACACACACACACACCTCCAAATGGTTTCTTTGGTGCATCTCCCCTTAATGACCAATCTGTTGTTGGAACTTGACCAGGTGGCGTTTCAAGGGCTAAGGCCACAACTGTCCCTCTCTCTCTCTGTCCCTCTCTCTCTCTGTCCCTCTCTCAATTCAAATATGCGTTATTGGCACAGCAAATCATATAATGCATTGCTAAAGCGTTCACAGGAATAATAATAATTACAAAAAAGTAAACCAACAATACAAACATTTACACTTCATCAATAAACTGTGTGTGTGTGTGTCTCTCTCTCTGTCTGTCTGTGAAGTCAGTCAGTGGTTGTCCTCTCTGGTGATGGACTGATACATGGTCAGTAGTTGTCGTCTCCATGGTGATGGGCTGGTACATGGTCAGTAGTTGTCCTCTCCATGGTGATGGACTGATACATGGTCAGTAGTTGTCCTCTCCATGGTGATGGACTGATACATGGTCAGTAGTTGTCGTCTCCATGGCGATGGGCTGGCACATGGTCTGTATCACGGCTGGCCGTCTCAGCATTTAGGGAAAAAGCTGAATTGTGTTCTTGTTATCAGTGTAGCAGGAAACGGTTCTGTCTGCAGCCGTGTCTCTCTCTCTCTCACTCTCACACTCTCTCTCTCTCTCTCTCTCTCTCTCTCTCTCTCTCTCTCTCTCTCTCTCTCTCTCTCTCTCTCTCTCTCTCTCTCTCTCTCTCTCTCTCTCTCTCTCTCTCTCTCTGGAGGCTGGAGTGTCTCCAGGATCCTGTTTTTCAGAGAGCTGTTCATGGCATGACTGAACCCAATGCTCTCTGTGTGTGTGTGTGCGCGCAAGTAAGCATGCGTGTGTGTACACGCTCCTATGTGTGCACGTGTAAGCTAGCCTAGCCAACCAGTAAATACAGATACAGTACACACACACACACACACACACATACACACTATATACACATACACTCCTCGTGGCCAAAACTGAAAGAATAACTTTTCAACTTTGAAAGAATAAGAATTCTCTTTCTGACCAACTTGTTCTTTATTGTATGTTTAAGTTGTTTGAACAGACAGTACTCTGTGTGTGTGTGTGTGTGTTGATATGTGTGTCACGCCAAGCAGCCCGCATTCCAACCGTACTGCTTCTGTTGTTCAACAAGGAGAGCATGCCATGGGGGATGGGACTATGTGTGTGCGAGCGAGAGAGAGAGGGAAGCACGCACACACACACACACACACACACACAAACATTCATTCAGATGTTACCAGGAAAGGACAATGACAGCAGCTCAGGCATTCAATGCAGCTCATTGTTAAGTGTGGAAATATGGGGTGTGAGTGTGAGTGTGTCCTTCTGCATTTGAATATTTGGCTTCTTGGAAACTATTTAGTTTGGAGGCCTGGGCCCCCCTCCCCCCCTTACTCATGTCCACTCTAACCATGATGTCCACTCTAACCCCCTGCGCCAGCGGGAATCACTGGCACTTTAGATGTGTGTGTGCGCGCGCGCTTTAGACATAATATTTTTCCAGGCTGTCCGGAGCTGATGATCTCAGGAATTCTTCTCAGCACTTTGTGGTCCAAACAACTCCCAGAAAACGTCTCTCTCTCTCTCTCTCTCTCTCTCTCTCTCTCTCTCTCTTCTCTCTCTCTCTCTCTGTGTTTAGCTCTCTTACGTTGAGTGTGTGTGCTCTGTGTAATCCGTCCGGTTTTAGATCTCCCTACGTTACGTTGGCTAATAGATTTAACCCCACAGTCATGTGACTTTTGTGCAATGATGATCTGATGTTGGTTGGTTGTCAAACTACCCCCTCTGTATATCATTTCACACACAATTTAATCTCTCTCTCTCTCTCTCTCTCTCTCTCTCTCTCTCTCTCTCTCTCTCTCTCTCTCTCTCTCTCTCTCTCTCTCTCTCTCTCTCTCTCTCTCTCTCTCTCTCTC
>NC_063210.1:26430214-26437714 GCF_017589495.1 Alosa alosa | reverse complement strand
ACCGGCAGGGGGTTTTGGGGGGGGGGGGGGTGTATTTGGATTTGTTTACTGTTTTCTTTTTCTCTCTTCAGTGAGGATGATCGGCCCGCGACGCTTGTTTGATTTCACATTCTGAAAAAGTACAACAACAAAAAAAAAAAAAAAAAAGATTTACAATCTGTCTCTTTCTTTTCCCCTCTGGAGAAAGAGTGTGCTTCTCCTCTTTTTTTTCTTTCTTTCCTTTTGGCTCCATCCTTTCTTTTGTGATCAGAGGGGGAGGAACCACTCAACCAGCAGAAACTGAGGAACTTTAGCACTGGGGGGTCTGTCCAGTCACAAACACTTCGGGAGCCCAGAGGATTCTGGGAAATGGAGTCCTCAGCAGTGATGCCTCACATTTGCAGCCCTGTGATTGGCTGTTTGATTTTTCATTTCCAAAGCCCCTCTCCATGGTCTCCTGACGGTGTAGCATCGTCTTGGCAACCAAGCCCAAAGGCAATAAACAGTGTGTGTGTGTGTGTGTGTGTGTGTGTGTGTGTGTGTGCGTGCGTGCGCATGTGTTGTTTCAGTTCTCTTATACAGAGGTTCATGTGTAAGTGTGTTTTGTCAGATCATAGATGGAGAGAGTCACGATTTTCACTTTCACACACACTCGTCTTTTGTTTCATCTTTGTGCTCACTCTCTTCTTTGATGGACAGAATACAAACACTCCTTCCTTGATGGACAGAATACAAACACTCCTTTGATGGACAGAATACAAACACTCCTTCCTTGATGGACAGAATACAAACACTCCTTTGATGGACAGAATACAAACACTCCTTTGATGGACAGAATACAAACACTCCTTCCTTGATGGACGGAATACAAACACTGCCCCCTGTGGTCTTAGGTGGCCAGGGCGGGTGTGTGGGTGTGTGTGTGTGGGTGGGCAGTCAACTCTGGGAAGGCCGACGAGCAGGAGAAATGCATCTGGTGACCATGACAACTGCTCCTCGTCTGTCTGTTTGTTTGTTTATATTTTGTGTGTGTGTGTGTGTGTGTGTGTGTGTGTGTGTGTGTGTGTGTGTGTGGGGGGTGTCATCATCATCATCATCATCATCATCATCATCATCATGGGAAAAGGAAATTCTCTGATCACCCTGAGGCTAGGAATGATGCAGTGGTGATGTCATTTCCTGCCTGTGGAAACAGCTCCCAGAACCTTTCAAAGTGTCCGTCTCTCTTCCCAGGCCCGGCTCTCTCGGCATGTGTGTTTCTATTTCTGCTGCAGGGCAGATGGAAAAGAGAAAGAGAAATATTTCATCTGTGAACGTGTCTGAGGTCGTTGTGTTTTTATCCAAGTTGATTAAAAAGCTGAATGACTGACAACTGCGTCCTCTGCTCTTCTGTTGATTTGCCAAGAGAAACTCAAACAGTGAAAAGAGGTGATACACACACACACACACACACTCATAACTGAAAATAGGGGATGGACACACACACACACACACACACACACACACACACACACACACACTCATAACTGAAAATGGGGGATGGACACACACACACACACAACTGACAATAGGGAAGGCACTCACACACATACACTCATAACTGAAAATGGTGATGCGCGCACACACACATATACACACACCTGAAACTGAAAATGGTGATGCACACACACCACATACACACACACACACACACACACTTAAAACTCACATACACAGTTCTGACTTTAGCAAACTGCACTGGTCTGTGAAATGGGTTTACAGAGGAAGGAAGTGGTCAGAAGTATCCAGCCGTGTGTGTGTGTGTGTGTGTGTGTATGTGTCAGAGAACAGCGAGTGACTATGACACATGTGTATGTGTGTATGTGTCAGAGAACAGCGAGTGACTATGACACGTGTGTGTGTGTGTGTGTGTGTAAGGGAGAGAAAAGAACATTGTGCGCCCTGTGACCTGAAATCAGTTAGTTCAGCAAGGAAAGACTCATCAGCCACACACACACATATTCACACTCATACTCACACACACACACTCTCTCATACTCACACACACACACTCTCTTATACTCACACACACACTCATACACACACACACACTCTCTCATACACACACACAAACACAATCAATCATACACACATTCACACACACAATCATACACACAAACACAATCATACACACATTCACACTCATACACACACAGACTGACTACTGAATACACACTGACTTGGGGGAAATGATTGAGAATGGTCTGGGGTACACTTGAGTGATTCACAGAGCATGAATCCTGGAAAAAGTCTTCACACAACCACCCACACACACTACACACAAACCACTAACACACACAACCACCCACACACAGACTATACACACAACCACCCACACACAGACTACACACACACTATACACACACATCCCAGTCTCTAGATGAGGGTGTGTGTGTGTGTTGAATTCCCAAGGATGATGATGACAGCACACACACACACTCCAGAGATAACAGACTCGTTAAACTGGTACTGAAGTTTAGCAACAGCTGTTTGGTCACTTCAGGTTTCTTTTCGGGCTTCAGGCCCACCATGACCTTTTGACACCACTGTGTGTGTGTGTGTGTGTGTGTGAGAGTGTGTGTGTGTGTGTGTGTGTGTGTGTGTGTGTGAGAGTGATGTTTGTGTGTGAGGGTGGTGTGTGTGTGAGAGTGATGTGTGTGTATGTGTGTGAGTGTGTGTGTGTGTGTGTGAGTGAGTGTGTGTGTATGTGAGTGTGTGTGTGTGTTCCAGATATAGATTAGCTGACCGGAGTGGTCTAAACTCCATAGCAAAGAGCTCTCTAGGTTATGGCAGAAGTGTGTGTGTGTGTGTGTGGCAGAGGTCATCATCATGAATCATGATTACGGCGGTTCATACTGAGATCAAGATTCCTTGATTTTGGAAACATTGCCACGGTTACCGTAATTTCCCAACTATTAGCCGAGGTTTATGCATGTGTGTGTGTGTGTGTGCCAGGGTAAGAGGTGATAATGTGAGGGTTTATACATTGATTTCAAAATTTCTTCAGCGATGAGGTAATACACGGGGGCAGTTAAGCAAGGGATAGCGGCCGCCAGGTGTCCTGTTCTACAGAATGGACAGGCGAGGGGGGAGGGGCAAAGAGTCCATTCATTCCGTATAACAGGACACCTGGAAGGCCGTTATCCCACTCATCATCCGGTAGTCTTGCCTTTGTGCACCATACGCCTGCCCATGACTCTAGCATACCTTGGGAGTGTCCCGGGCTGCCGCTGACCTCTGAGACTTCACAAGGCCTACGGCAGTACAAAGCGCCACCTAACCCGTGTGCTCAGGTCTCACAGGTAAATGAGCATTGCATCCTGGGAAGAGGACACTTCATGCTGTATGATGCCTATTGGTCCAGGCTAGCAGGTTGAACATACTGACAGCTAGCAGGTTGAACATGCCCATACTAAAAACTAGCATGTTGAACATGCCCATACTAAAAACTAGCATGTTGAACCTGCCCATACTAAAAACTAGCATGTTGAACCTGCCCATACTAAAAAAATACTTTGCATTTTACTGTTCATTGTGCAAAGAATGATTGAAAGCACAAAGTGATTTAACAAGTTGTGATGTGTTTGTGTTAAAGAAGCCCTATGCAACAATTTTAGCAAAAATGACCTTAATTATGCTGGTTGAGAGTCGTTCTGATGGTTCTACAACATTTTCTTGGTTGTTTGGTGGGTGCTTCGTCTCCCCCAATTGCTTCTCCGAAAAAACGAATATGCAACTTTCTGAACCCGGACCGGTAACGGATGTGACTCCTATCCAATTGCGCCTCGAAAATGTAGTCAGATTGTAGTTTCTAAGAAGACTGCAAAACGGACGCAGACTTGGCTTTGTTGCTGTTGAAATTGTAAGTAGCCTAGCGCAGTGAGCTGCCTGCTACAGCGGCGCTCGGGGAGCAGTGAGGGGTTAGGTGCCTTGCTCAAGGGCACTTCAGCCGTGCCTACTGGTCGGGGCTCGAACCGGCAACCCTCTGGTTACAGGTCCGGAGTGCTAACCAGTGGGCCACGGCTAGTGGGGGTTTAGCGTAGCAGTCACTTGCTACCGAAGCTGCAGGGGGAGCTATGTCATGAAAAATGCACCCAACCGGGCGAAAACCCAGAAACAGCGAAGGAATAACCAGACCTGCATAGGGCTTCTTTAACTGTTTTAATAGCGGACAGAAGCAATAAAGACAAACTGTAGTCTGTTCTTGGATTACGCCCTGTGTGTGTGTGTGTGTGTGTGTGTGTGTGTGAGAGTGTGAGAATAATGACCTCTGTCTGACCCCCCCCCCCAACTCAGAGGAGCGCAGGTCGGTGTGCTACTGCTGTAAACATCTTTATTATAATTATCATAATAAGAAAATCCCGCAATCCGATTGGCCGGGCCTCTACAGTGATGTCACCGGCTCGTCCTCTGATTGGGTGAGATCACGGTCAGCTGCAGGGGGCGCTGTGGTTGGTCCGTGTCTCGTGACCCGCAGCCAATGGAGGAGAGGGGGCGGTCCTTCGTAGTGGTGCTGGAGGCTGAAGGTGAGAGGTAATAAGTGCCAACCAATCAGCTGGCAGGTGTGATACCCCACAACCAATCAGCTGGCAGGTGTGATACCCAACAACCAATCAGCTGGCAGGTGTGATACCTAACAACCAATCAGCTGGCAGGTGTGACAACTAACATCTGGGTTATACAGGGGGTCATAGATTCAGTCTTCTACATACATCAAGACCACTGTGTGTGTGTATGTGTGCGTGTGTGTGTGTGCAGCGTTGTTATGTAAGTATTAATGCGTGCATGTATGTGTGTGTGCGTGTGTGAGTGTGCGTGCGTGTGTGTGTGCATGTGTGTGTGTGTGTGTGCGTGTATGTGAGTGTGTGTGTGCGTGCGTGTGTGTGTCTGTGCTTGCGTGTATGTGTGTGTGTGTGAGTGTGTGTGTGCATGTGTGTGTGTGCGTGCGTGCGTGCGTGTGTGTGTGTGTGTGCGTGCGTGTATATGTGTGTGTACGCATGTATGTGTGTGTGTGCGCGTGCGTGCGTGCGTGTGTGTGTGCGTGCGTGCGTGTGTGTGTGTGGGTGCGTGCGTGTATGTGTGTGTGTGTGAGTGTGTGTGCATGTGTGTGTGAGTGTGTGTACGTGTGTGTGTGTGTGTTGCCCACCTGAGCGGCAGCGTTGAGTTTTGGCACTCTGAGGTCTAATGGGCGTCACTCGGCCCAGATCTCCAGCATTCTTAGGAGACACCGTCAACTTGTGTTTCATAGTGCCTTTACCTGCACACACACACACACACACACACACACATATACACACACACATATACACACATACACACGCACCAATAAATAAACAAGACATATAACACATATTATAAATACACACAAAGACCAATTCTCAATATACTCACACTATCAAATCCAAACACACACACACACATACAAACACACAGAGTCGAGTGTACACACAAATAGACTAAGGACATCTGAAAGACAACATGACACAATGAGGACACTGGGACTCACAGCCCTGACCTTAAGAGGGAACACCACTGGCTCATAAATAACACACATGTGGCATGAACACACACACATGTAGCATGAACACACACACACACACACGTGTAGCATGAACACACACACACACACACACACACACACACACGTGTAGACACATGTACAGATGTAGCATGAACATGCACACACACACACACACATGTAGCATGAACATGCACACACACACACACACACATGTAGCATGAACATACACACACACACACACACACACACACACACATAGCATGAACACACCCACCCCCCCACACACACACACACACGTAGCATGAACACACCCACCCCCCCCACACACACACATGTAGCATGTACACACACACACACACACACACACACACAGGTAAACACATGTAAACATACATAGACTTGCACAAGCACAGAGCTAGCGAGGTGAGCATATTAAAGGTTATGCATGAGAAATAAGAGTTCCAGTGAGTTACGCAACACACACACACACACAGGCTCAAGCAGGAAAACCCATTACCAGATGACTGTACCCCTTCCAGAACCTCACAACCTCTGTTCTCTCCCCTCACTCACACACACACACACACACACATACACACACACACGCATGTACACAACCATACACACACATTCCCCTTAAAACAGCATAGCTCCCTGCCATTCTTATCTTGAAATCCTGAAACCCCAAAGAGTGCACGCACACGCACACAAACGCACCCCCCCCCCCCCCCCCCACACAATGTCCAGATCCCTCTCCCACCAAGTCACATCCTGTACACTCCATCACACACACACACACACACACACACACACACACATTCTCAAAGCAGGATGTACTCCTCCAGCTGTTTGTTTTTTACAGTGGTGAGAACATCTGCCCTGCTTTGGGAATGTGTGTGTGTGTGTGTGTGTGTGTGTGTGTAATATCTGCCCTGCTTTGAGAATGTGTGTGTGTGTATGTGTGTAATATCTGCCCTGCTTTGGGAATGTGTGTGTGTGTGTGTGTGTGTGTGTGTGTGTGTGTGTGTAATACATGTATCTGCCCTGCTTTGGGAATGTGTGTGTGTGTGTGTGTGTGTGTGTGTGTGTGTAACATCTGCCCTGCTTTGTGTAAGAGAGGCAGGAGTCTCCATCATATCCTGCTCCCTATACACGTCTCCCTACTATGTTATATAGTATGGTATGCTACTACACTGTGCTATATACTATATCATACTATACTATACTATTCTATACTATATCATACTATTCTATACTATTCTATTCTATATCATACTATTCTATACTATATCATACTATTATAACTATTATAACACACATTTCGAGGTTGCTAGGTTACGGGGACGCTGTCGCTGTCAGGGGTCCACCGAGATTCGGATCTACACAGGATCACCCGCGACTTCAGACTGTTGTGCTTCCAGTGATCTCCAGGCTAACAAGGCCTAACGTTAACGTTATCTCCAGACTGCCAGTGGAATCCACCGGGTTGGTCAGTTGTAAAAAACTTTGTTAGCGCTGCATTGGTTGTGAACACACAGCTGTGCGCAGTTTTCACGCGGGTCATCATTGCCCTTGGACATTTTCAGCCGGTTGGAAATTGGACTAATTTAACATCACATTTTCTTTTTTTTCTTTTTTTACTTTTTATTTGTTTATTTGTTATGTTGTCTGTCTTGTATGTATTGCTGTCACGGGTACACTGGCGACTATGCCGCTCCATCCGGCATCTTTATTTTTTAAGCGACCTTGGGTGTCTTGAAAGGTGCTTTATAAATAAAATGTATTATTATAAAAAGTGTAATAAAATGTATTATTATACTAAATCATACTATACTATAAGCTGACTATTCTAAACTATTCTATTCTATATCATACTATTCTATACTATACTATTCTATACTATATCATACTAAACTATACTATTCTATTCTAAACTATACTAAAAGTCAAACCCAAATAAA
>NC_063210.1:26422714-26425214 GCF_017589495.1 Alosa alosa | reverse complement strand
TGTATGTGAGTATGTGTGTGTGTGTGTGTGTGTGAGTGTGTATATGTGAGTATGTGTGTGTGTGTGTGTGTGTGTATGTGTGTGTGTGTGTGTGTGTTTTGTGTGTGTGTGTGTGTGAGAGAGAGATGATGTCCTTGCCTTCTTTTGGGTTGATGACGGGGAGTCTCTGTTCGAGGCTCTTGATGGGGCGTGAGCTCAGCGTGTTCAAACGACCCTTATAGATGTGACCATCCAGTCCTAGAATATCCACCTCCTCTGGCTGCACACACACACACACACACACATGCACACACACACACACACACACACACACACACACACACACACACACACACACACACACACACACACACACACACACACACACACACACACACACACACACACACACACACACACACACACACATGCATGAACACACACACACGCACACATAGTTACATATCAGTATATCATTGTGTGTGTGTGTGTGTGTGTGTGTCTGTGTGTGTGTGTGCATGTGTGTGTGTGTGTGTGTGTGTGTGTGTGTGTGTGTCTGTGTGTCAGTGTGTAAGCATGTGAGTGTGTGTGTGTGTAAGCATGTGTGTGTGTGAGTCTGTGTGTAAGCATGTGTGTGTGTGTGTGAGTGTGTGTGTGTAAGCATGTGAGTGTGTGAGTGTGTGTGTCTGTGAGCATGTGAGTGTGTGTGTGTGTAAGCATGTGTGTGTGTGAGTGTGTGTGTGTGTGTGTGTAAGTGTGTGTGTGTGTGAATGTGTGTGTGTGTAAGCATGTGAGTGTGTGAGTGTGTGTGTGTGAGCATGTGTGTGTGTGTGTGTGTAAGCATGTGAGTGTGTGAGTGTGTGTGTGTGTGTTACCTGGATGCGCAGCGTGCTGATGCTCTCCTCGTCCTCGGCCTGGATGAGGTGTGTGATGTTCTGCAGGCGTGTGTATCGCCGCTGCGGGTAATGCACCCGGTGACTTCCCTCGGCAGCTCGAGAGAGAGAGGCCAGGGCCCGCCACCACTGCCTCCACCACCTCTGGGATGCGCTCACTGTGTCATCACGGTCACCAGAACACAACAGAACACAACAGAACGGTACTGATATGTGGACTGGACCTGGACTAGACTAAACTAGGCCCCTCATACAGTATCCTACCAGGCCTCTGAGTCTCTGACTAAACTAGACTAGACTAGACTAGACTAAACTAGACTAGACTAGCCCCCTCATACAGTATCCTACCAGGCCTCTGAGTCTCTGACTAAACTAGACTAGACTAGACTAGACTAAACTAGACTAGACTAGACTAGACTAGACTAGACTAGACTAAACTAGAACTAGACTAGACTAGACTAGACTAAACTAGACTAGACTAGCCCCCCCCTCATACAGTATCTTACCAGGCCTCTGAGTCTCTGACTAAACTAGACTAAACTAGACTAGACTAAACTAGACTAGACTAGACTAGACTAGACCCAAACTAGACTAGACTAGACTAAACTAGACTAGACTAGACTAAACTAGACTAGACTAGCCCCCCTCATACAGTATCTTACCAGGCCTCTGAGTCTCTGGCTAAACTAGACTAGACTAAACTAGACTAAACTAGACTAGACTAGCCCCCTCATACAGTATCTTACCAGGCCTCTGAGTCTCTGACTAAACTAGACTGGACTAAACTAGACTGGACTAAACTGGACTAGACTAGACTAAACTGGACTAGACTAAACTAAAGTACTGTGCGAACTGATTGATGTCTGTCAGTTAATGTAAAAGATGATGAGTTAATAAAATATTCACGATATCCTATCTCCCCTCATCCTGCCATACATCCCTCCATCTCTTCCCTCCTTTCCTTACCTCCCTCTCTTTTCTCCTGCTCTCTCTCCCTCCCTCCTTCTTTCTCCCTCCATCCCTCTCTCTCTCTCCCTCCCTCCCTCCCTCTCTCCTCTCTCTCTCTCTCTCTCTCTCTCTCTCTAACTCACACTTTGATGGGTGGTGTGTGTGTGGTCCATGTCCTGGGCAGGGGTGTGAGTGTGTTGTGGTAGCGGCAGGTGGGGGGCGACGCCAGCTGACTCTGTGCCCTCTCCAGCTGTTGGCACAGGTGTGTGTGCATGCGCTGCACCTGCACCAGATTCCGCTCCATGCACGCCATCTCAAAGTGGCCCTGATTGGTCCCCGGACGCAGGCTGGCACAACGGGGAGGAGCAGACGAACAGACTCCGCCTCTGGTCATTCCATTCTGGTCTACACACTACACTACACTACAACAACACTACAACTACACTACAACAACACTACAACAACACTACAACTACACTACAACTACACTACAACAACACTACAACCATACTACAACAACATCACAACTATATTTAAACTACACTACAACAACACTACAACAACAAACAACACTACAACAACACTACAACTACACTACAACAACACTACAACTATACTTAAACTACACTACAACTACACTACAACAACACTACAACAACACTACAACTACACTACAACAA
>NC_063210.1:26337714-26402714 GCF_017589495.1 Alosa alosa | reverse complement strand
GTATTGTGTCGCAAGGCGTCGGGCGTTGCTTGGTAACAGCAGCAAGAGCTGTCAGACAGTTTGCTTGTGCTCAGACGGTCAGACTCAGTTCTAAAAGTTCAGGGTTGAACTTAGGGTCTCATACACACCGCTGCCATGCCATGTTCAACTAACAGTATAGTTGTTCAGTCTATGCATTGACATGCATTATCACAACTGTTTGTGCATCTAATACTACTTTTAATTTTATTATTTTTCAGAGACTGGTTATTATTGGCTTGGTTAATGTTCAGCTCACACATGCAAAATATGAATAGGATTTCAACTTCAATGGCACGGATTCACTTTCACAAGTAGTCCAAGAAGGATAAAAAAAAAAAATACATTCATTTAACAATGGTGCATTTTATAAAACAGCAAATAAACTTAGCACAAAAGTAAGGAAATGTATGTTTGGTACATTATTTCTCTGTGATAACAATGCTTTTGGCAATACATCTTATGCCGTTGGAAAGCCTGTTTAGTTCCCTTTCAAATGGGGCCCCATTTATGAGGAACATGCATTTGTGGGATGAGCAACAGCGCTGAGTATGTGGGTTGCGCCCATGAAAAAGTTGCCAATCTTCTATGCCATTGTCTAACAGGTTATTCTGCCATTGACGGATTGGATGATTGAAGTTTGAAGAAACAAGATATATTGGCAATTTAACAATGTATTAATTTCACAAACAGAAGCCTCAGTAGCGTGTGGAAGAACCATACACAGCCACAGCAGCCTGCAGCACCTCCTCCTCATGCTGGTCACCAGCCTGGCACCTCCTCCTCATGCTGGTCACCAGCCTGGTCACACAGCCTGGCACCTCCTCCTCATGCTGGTCACCAGCCTGGCACCTCCTCCTCATGCTGGTCACCAGCCTGGCACCTCCTCCTCATGCTGGTCACCAGCCTGGTCACACAGCCTGGCACCTCCTCCTCATGCTGGTCACACAGCCTGGTCACACACTGTCATACACTGCCCTGGCATCCCGTTCCTCAACCAGCAATTGTCGCAAGTCAGCCTACATGGTTGTGTTGGTCACTCGGGCAAGTCAGCCTACGTGGTTGTGTTGGTCACTCGGGCAAGTCAGCCTACGTGATTGTGTTGGTCACTCGGGCAAGTCAGCCTACGTGGTTGTGTTGGTCACTTTCGAGGTGTGTGTGTGTTATTGTTGATAATGCGTGGTTGTGTTGGTCACTCGGGCGTGTGTGTGTGTGTGTGTACGTGGTTGTGTTGGTCACTCGGGCGTGTGTGTGTGTGTGTGCGTGGTTGTGTTGGTCACTCGGGCGTTCGGGCATGTGTGTGTGTGTGTGTACGTGGTTGTGTTGGTCACTTTCGATTGTGTGTGTGTGTGTGCGTGGTTGTGTTGGTCACTCGGGTGTGTGTGTGTGTGTACGTGGTTGTGTTGGTCACTCGGGCATGTGTGTGTGTGTGTGTACGTGGTTGTGTTGGTCACTCAGGCAAGACCAGCACGCCCAAGCTCACCCCACAAGTGTTCAATGGGGTTGAGCAGGGGCGTGTGTGTGTGTGTGTGTGTGTAGGGGTGTGTGTGTGTGTGTAGGGGTGTGTGTGGGTTTGTGTGTGTGCAGGGGCGTGTGTGTGTGTGTGTAGGGTGTGTGTGTGTGTGTGTGTGTGTAGGGGTGTGTGTGTGTGTTATTATTATTGTAGGGTGTGTAGTGTGTGTGCAGGTGTGCATAGTATGTGTGTGTGTGTGTGTGTGTGTGTGTGTAGGGGTGTGTGTGTGTAGGTGTGCAGGGGCGTGTGTGTGTGTGTGTGTGTGTGTGTGTGTGTGTGTGTGTGTGTTATGTGTTATTGTGCATTGTGTGTGTGTGTGTGTGTGTGTATTGTGTGTGGTGTGTGTGTGTGTGTGTGTGTGTGTGTGTGTGTGTGTGTGAGCAGGGGTGTGTGTGTGTGTGGTGTGGTGTGTGTGTGTGTGTAGGGGCGTGTGTGTGTGTGTGTGTGTGTGTGTGTGTGTGTTGTGTGTGTGTAGGGGCATGTGTGTGTGTGTGTGTGTGTGTGTGTGTGTGTGGTGTGAGGTTCTGCCGATGTTAAACGGTGGGGCCGTATATCTGAACGACATAACCGGTCATATGGAAGTCCGAATTTAGCCGGTTGTTCTACTACTCCCCTAGTATTTCCTCCGGACATTATGTAAATGTGCTGTGTCTGAACGAGGAGTAGAACATGCGGTTAAAATTCACACCTAGTGAGAGGGCGTGTTGGTGACGTTTCTTTCATGCGTCCATGTGGTTAGATCTGACTTAAATGCCAGTGTTATGATGGAGTGGCATAGTGCTGTCCAGAAAATCTCCGACCTGGAAAGATGCAGACATCACGGAGCTACTGTCCATGAGGGCAGACAGCATTGTGATGGAACACATGAAGGGAACGGCAGAGAACCGATTGATGTAGCCTACAACTGCATGCAAGGCCAAACTAATTCAAAAGATCAAATCATCAAGCAGAAGGCGCTGAAAAGGCAGTAGCCTACAGCGACGTCGTTGACGACAATAACAGGAGTATTTAATAAATTGCTTGCCAACACGATCGGTTTTCTGTTCATTGATAGCCTTCTCATGACCTCGCTGCTGAGCTGATATTTGTTGAGCATAAATATGCCTAGAGAAAATGAAAACGAAGAAAACTCAACTTTGTTCCAAGCTCCTTGCGTAAATACAATAGACACATGGGGAGAGGATGCTTTTGGAAAAAATAAACCATGAAAAAACGAACCACTTCACTGTGATGTTAGTATTTTGTTTGTTGCTCAGTGTTGCCAGATTGGGGCGGGTGCCCGCCCAATTGGGCTTCTTTTGACTTCGTCGGGCGGGGGAAAATAAGCTTTAGGCAAATAAAATGTTTAGTTGAATGGATCTCTATGACAAAATCATTGTTGGGGAGGTTTTTTGCTGATGAGGGCAGGGTTTTTGAGCGTGATTGGGCGGAAATCACTCAACCCAATCTGGCAACACTGCCCATGCTCGCTCACAGGCACTGCCAATCACAGGTGCTGCTCAGAACAAGTGTCAATAGCAATAGCAGAATAAGCTGTTAGGCAATGGCAGAGAAGATTTGGCAAATGTTTCATGGGCGCAACGCACATATTCAGCGCTGCTGCTCCTCACATAAGATGTATTGCCAAAAAGCATTGTTATCATAGAGAAGTGGCGAAGACGAACGCACCCTCACACACTCGAGCAGGAGGCTGGCGAAGACGAACGCACCCTCACACACTTGAGCAGGAGGCTGGCGAAGACGAACGCACCCTCACACACTCGAGCAGGAGGCTGGCGGAGAGGCAGAGCAGCACCCCTCACACTCACTTTCGAGCAGGAGGCTGGCGAGCAGACAACATCCTCACACACTCAGGCAGGAGGCTGGCCGAGCAGGCAGCACCCTCACACACTCGAGCAGGAGGCTGGCGAAGACGAACGCACCCTCACACACTCGAGCAGGAGGCTGGCGTCAGCTGAAGGGGCCGGCTCAGGAATCTGTTGCTATGGGAGACAACAGCAGCAGTGTCCACTCAACACTGCACACATGTGGGCTGACCAACCATCAGAACTGAGCCAGAGTGTTCAAAATGCTAATAAAATGCTAATCTCCCATAGCAGAGCAAAGGCTCATGGGAGGTGTAGGCCTCGCCAGTTCTAGAATCAGTCCACATATGCGAACAGTGAAGGCCTTACAGCTTCCTCCTCAGTAGCGAAGTTCATCCAGAGGAGACCAAGAGATTTGTTTATTACTCAAAAAACACGACCATATTCTGTTCTAACATATTAGCCCCAATACCCCAACACTGTGTGTTCTAACATATTAGCCCCACTACCCAATATCCCAACACTGTGTGTTCTAACATATTAGCCCCACTACCCAAACACTGTGTTCTAGCATATTAGCCCCACTACCCAATACCCCAAAACTGTGTGTTCTAACATATTAGCCCCACTACCCAATACCCCAACACTGTGTGTTCTAGATAGATAGATAGATAGATACTTTATTGATCCCCAGGGAAAATTCAAGGTCTCAGTAGCATACAGACAACACACACACACATTCACTAACAGCAGAAAAAGTAATTAAAAGTATATAATATAAAAACACAACTAAGCAATAAGGACAGTAGAAGATACTAAATATACTAAAATACAAATTATACTAACACTTAATCTAAATCAATTCTAAAAGCAGTATCCACATAGTGGTGATTAATCAATCAAGAGGCGCTTGCAATGACTGAGGCAGGGACTGAGCCTGTGATTCTCTGTGCATAGTAAGGTAAGGTAAGGTGCTCTGTGTGAGTGAGTGTCACGGTGATAGTGCAATGGTGATAGTGGTCATGGTAATAGTGCAAATGAGTAAGTCCAACAGTGCAAGAATAAAGTCTATATATCTATATATCTATATGTTTAACTATTTTAAGAAAAGGTATAAGTGTGGCCACAGTTCGGCTGTGGCATGGAGGGAGGGGTTATGCATATGTGCTAATGTGCTAATATAGCATGCAAACAGTGAGGCAGAAAGACAGTGGTAAAAAGTATAACCTTTCGTAAAACTGTCCAAAAAAGACAGCCCCCTAAACAGATGGCATCATGTCATATGTTTCAATACATTCATATATGTTGTAATTCATATTAAGTTCATATCTTTTTAATAATTCATATTCTGTGACTTGCATAATTACTAATAGCCAACTAAGTATCTAGTAATTTCATATTGATTTAAACTATTAGACTACACTTTTCTTTAATGTTATTACATTGGTGGTGTGTAAGTCTAATTGACTGCCTGCCACTTTAAGGATGTGAGAGTAGCGTAATAACATTTCTAAGTGGATTGGAACGCTTGAATCTCACTGTGTTTGGCTACGATTGGAAATAACTTTTTGCATAGTGCATTACGATATGTGGATGGAATTCGGGATGTTTTCTATGTCATTAGTTAAAATAAATTTTAAAAAATAACTTGTATGAAATCATTCTTGGATCATAGAAGAGGTAAATGTCTTTGTTATTAATTTCTATGATTTTGGTAGCACTACGCAAACTGAGCCCACAAGCTAGCAAACATGACACGAGCTAAAAGGACATCTCCAGGTGTAAACGCTTGCCAATGGGTTGCATATTGTAGCCTACTCAAGTGTCAGTAAACCAAGTAGGCCTTAATTAACTTACTTTCATAGCCTAGGCAGGTTATCAACACAAGGTTGAGAGATGCAAGTAAAGCAGATCATTATCGTTAGCCTTCTATTTATTGTCATCAAAACTGCAGAGGAGTGAACAAGTTATAGGGCAGTCTCTGGTGTCTGCAGAAGTGAGTGTGGCATCTGACTCAATATTCTGCGCGAGGGACTGTTGTGGTAGGTGAAATTTCATGGGGAAACCATGATGATTGGTCAAATTTGCGAAAAAGTTGCAGTGTTTAGACAAAATTGTGAGGTCGCCCAGAATTCACGAGGATTTGCTGAATTTGCGTTAATTGTTGCGATCGCAACATCGCGAATTCCTGGAGGGACTGTTTTGTCAGATATTGAAGTGATGCACTCCAGTTCAGCTACCACTACAGAGCCAGCTTTCCTTACCAGCCTGTCAATTCGCCCCACATCCTTCTTCTTTGTGCTTCCTCCCCAGCATACCACTGCATAGAAGAATACGCTGGCAACAACGGACTGGTAGAACATCTTGAGGAGCTTGCTGCACACATTAAGGGACTGTTCATTATTTATAAACAGGGTCACCGGAGGGATTTTGAGTGCTTCAATCAAAAGTTGCATGACGCTCCCCTGCCTGCAAGACAGTTAACAACGATCCTCCAGCAACCTTTTCAGAAGAGTCATGACCCTCCCCAGCCAATTGTCGACACCTCCCACCCATGCTATTAAGCGCTATGAAAATACATGGACTTTAGCTGTCGTTCTAAACTCACCCTCTGCTTTCTGATCTTACACATCACACTTCACCAAGATGGTGGCCATTTCAGTAGATTTACTCACTAACATTGTTGTGGAAACACAATAAGCATGGAAACTAAATGCACACTTCCTGCAACTGCATTAGCCTACTTGAAATAAGTTACTCCTCTAGTAAGCATTCACATGAAATAAAACAATAAAACATTGAGACCATTCAACAAAGCACACTGGGTAATAACAAATTCAACACATGAACTTCTTGCTATGGACTCGTCTCTAGGCTTCCTCAGTCATTGTAAAGCTGCCGAAGCTGAACATTATCCAAAACTCAATTTCTCAGACGAGCGTCAATTTGGGAGCTTGCTACACTCCTTCCTTCTCAAATGACTTGAAAAGGCCGTTTGCACAATTTCACAAATAATCACAGGGACCGAAAAAAATAACTAACATGCCAACTTTTTCCGGGTTTAGGCCTATCATTTTAACTTTTCCCCGCTGTCTTGCCGTTTTAATATTTTCCCGTAGAATATCCCATATTACTGTAATACTCTCATAACATTAGTCCTGCATTCTGGCCTGTCAATGTGTTGTCCTGTTGTTACCCCTTGCCATTCCAGAGAAACAGATGTATTTAAATCATCGTTTTGCTTGCTTGAATGCGAATTCAGAGTGATGTTAACCTACAGGCCTATTTAAGTTAATGACGTGGTTGTCGTGAGAGCACGATTCATTGGCGCTTGCAGTGTTCGGCCGTAGGCTATGTCTACGTGCGCACCTGCCAGGCTAAGAGCCAAAGAAATCCCCCTGTATACACCAATCCGCGGCGAACTTTATGGGCGCCGCCATGTTGCCTGCCGCCATAACTGCGTGCCTGCGGAGTGTGATGGTGTGACACTTGCCGGTGCCTTCTAATGGCTTTTCAATGAAAGCATCCTGTCAGAGAATATCAAATAGGAGATCCTGCTCATGAAAAAATGTCAGGTGAAAGGGAACATTGGGTAGATGATGTCAGGCAGTGGCCAAAACTTACCGATGAAGGTAATTTATTGACAACATAATGTATTAAGACGTGTATTAATTAATGACAACAATAAACCTAACGCTGTCATTAGTAGCTGTGTTGCTAATATGTTCACAAGCTTCAGAAGTTGCAAATAACTATTAGCCACGACCACTTGTAGCAGTAAAATACATGTTCTTAATGGTATTCAGGATTATTTTATTAATCGTATGTATTTCATCCACTTTTAACGCACATCTTGGTCCTCCACACGACAAGGAACTCTGTAAGCCTGTAAACACACTCAATCAATGTGCAACAAAGGTTTGTGAATTTCACAAACGGTTTAATTCTAAGTCTGTATATTCCTACTGTTGTTAAAACAGCCGACCACACAACACGCTTGTCCCGGCATCACTGAGCAGCATCATTACTAAATAAAAATTAAGAAAAGAAGATTTAAGATCTACAGCTAACGTCTGCTACAGCCTCGGGACCAACATGTTGCTCGCTACTTCCTTAGCAGCAAAGGCAACGCGAGTAATGGCGGCGCTGCTTTACTTCCGTGTTTCGCCAGATTTGTGTATATTCACTCCAAGTTGATCTACCATAACTTACCAACTCTACCCTGTAGACCATAAACTTGCTATTTATATGACCAATGTATTTGTTCAACTTTATGAAGCAGAATTACGCACTGCTACTTGGAACGTAACACATTTTTGTTGGCAGGAGAGAGAATGACAGCGATTAACAAATTGCACTTGTTACTGGTTACCAATAAATAGGGCCTACTATATATTTTTTTTGCAAACAACAAAAACAGAAAGGATGGAGACAGCAAAGCTAAAGATGGGCAGGAACAAGGTCAATTGATAGAAATGCTTGTCAAAACGTTAGGAGCTGGATGTGTGGATGAATGAAGCACAAGTATGCTTTATAAGCATGCACACTGTTTAAAGTTAGGCTAGGCTACACGGTAAACTACAAGTAAACCAAAGTTACATTTAGCTTTTTTAGGGCTGGATAAAGTTGACCAAATGGATATAGGCTGTTAGGCGTGAATAAAGTAGGCTACTTTGTGGCTCCAACCCTTCCAACGTTAATGGGGACGAATGTTGACATTTTCCGTATTTTGCGTGAGAAACCTGGGAAATCTCCCTTATTTTCATTGTTCAATGTTGACAGAGCTATGGAACGAAAGAGAATGTTATATGGCGACAGAAATCAACAATCAAACAAGCCACTTTGATTTTTTGCTGTTTTCATTAATACAAAAGATGGGTGACCCCCCCTCCTAGACAAAAAAAAGTTAGGTGACCCTCCCTCAACAAAGAATAAAAAGACATGACCCTCCCCTATTTTCCTCCGGTGACCCCGTTATAAATAACGAACGGTCCCTAAAGGACCGCAGCCTCCTCAGGAAGTACAGCCTGCTCTGCCCTTTCTTGTAGAGCGCAGTGTTGGCTGACCAGTCCAGTTTATTGTCCAGGTGGAGACCCAGATACTTGTAGGTGCTTACCACCTCCACATTGACCCCATCAATGGGGACTGGTAGCAAGTGGGCTTAGACCAAGGGAAATCCACCACCATCTCCTTGGTCTTTGAAGTGTTGAGTTGAAGATGATTGAGTTTGCACCATTGCACAAAGTCCTCCACCAGGCTCCTGTACTCCTTCTCCTGCCCGTTCCTGATACACCCCAAAATTGCAGTATCGTCAGAAAACTTCTGCATGTGGCATGACTCGGTGTTGTAGCAGAAGTCAGATGTGTACAGGGTGAACAGGACTGGAGAGAGCACAGCTCCCTGTGGCACTCCGGTGCTGCTGATCACAGTGTCAGAGAGACAGTTCTTTAGTCTGACGAACTGTGGTCGCTTGGTCAGGTAATTTGTAATCCAGGTTACCAGGTGAGCGTCTACACCCATCTGCAAGAGCTTGTCTCCCAGTCTGAGGGGTTGGATGGTGTTAAAAGCACTTGAGAAATCAAAGAACATGATTCTCACAGCACTTTTCCCCTTGTCTAGGTGAGAATGTGACCTGTGTAGAAGATAAGTGATGGTATTAGCCCCATTACCCAATACCCCAACACTGTGTGTTCTATATTAGCCCCAATACCCGAACACTGTGTGTTCTAGCATATTAGCCCCGATACCGCAACACTGTGTTCTATATTAGCCCCAATACCCCAACACTGTGTGTTCTAGCATATTAGCCCCGATACCGCAACACTGTGTTCTATATTAGCCCCAATACCCCAACACTGTGTGTTCTAACATATTAGCCCCACTACCCCAACACTGTGTTCTATATTAGCCCCAATACCCCAACACTGTGTGTTCTAGCATATTAGCTCCACTACCCAAACACTGTGTTCTAACATATTAGTATAGTGTAGTATAGTATAGTATATATACTTTTTTGATCCCGTGAGGGAAATTTGGTCTCTGCATTTAACCCAATCGGTGAATTAGTGAAACACAAACAGCACACAGTGTACACACAGTGAGGTGAAGCACACACTAATCCGGGGCAGTGAGCTGCCTGCTACAACGGGCGGGCGGGGAGCAGTGAGGGGTTAGGTGCCTTGCTCAAGGGCACTTCAGCCGCGGCCCACTGGTCGGGGCTCGAACCGGCAACCCTCCAGTTACAAGTCCAGAGTGCTAACCAGTGGGCCACGGCTGCCCAAATTAACCCCACTACCCCAACACTGTGTTCTATATTAGCCCCAATATCCCAACACTGTGTGTTCTAACATATTAGCCCCACTACCCAATACCCCAACACTGTGTGTTCTAGCATATTAGCCCCACTACCCAATAGCCCAACACTGTTCTCTAACATATTAGCCCCAATAGCCCAACACTGCGTATCATATTAGCCCCACTACCCCAACACTGTGTGTTCTAATGATTCCATGCAAAGGCTTGGGCCCCTGGCCCCCTCGGTAGGCCCGTGCAGTAATCCATCCCCGAGTCCTGGTCTTGGACTCGGAAAAAGGGTGGTCTTGACTACAGCCCTGTTGTGTTCTAGCATATTAGCCCCAATACCCCAACACTGTGTGTTCTAACTTATTAGCCCCACTACCCAGTAGCCAATGCTCTGACCCTTTCAATCTGTTCCCAGAGGGTTTCCAGTTGAAACATTCAAAACCAACACAGATACTTAGAAATGAAAATTAAAACTTTTTTTTATTTTGCAGTAAAAGGAGGATCCCCAGGGCACACAAAAGTTAACGATGCTTTTTATATTTTATGCTTTTTATTTCTGAACGGTGCAGCAAAATGACTAACGTTTCAATGTAGGTTACATCTCCATCAGAGTCCATGGGGAGAGAGGCCCTGTCCAGTTAAAATGTGAACACCCTCAGGTGTGGGAAAGGGGCCGCACCTACAATTAGCCTGTGGCATCCCTGGGCCCACTCGCACTCCAATCATCAGCCAGAGGGGGGGCGTCGGCCCGTAAAAAGACAAATATGTGGTATAAAATACAATCATTATAAGAAACACAAGACAATAAGAGTTCCAGTGCAATAATAAACAGATCATATCACATTTCAAAGCATCATGAGCTTTTGTTCTTCAATCCCCTCTATGACTTGTAGCATATCAGAGCCAGCGTGGATGATCCGAGGGAAGGAACCCGAGTCCACTCACTTTAAATACTCCAGGTCTACAGGAAACCAGATCAACTTAATCCTCCACTTAGACCTCGAGACTCAAGTGTGTCAAGTGTATGGATCCAATATGCCTCCTTCCTCCATATGGGGTTTTTAAATGATGTCCGTGGTCTGCCCCAGAATCTGAATGATGGGGAACCTTGGTCTGCCTGCATATAATGTCTTGCGACAGCATAATTAGCGTTTTGAGTTCGTATCGCCATATTGACCTTGGAAGCGTGCTGCAAGTGTGTGTGTGTGTGTGTGACCAGTAGGAACGGCTGCAGTGCCCTTGAGCAAGGCACCTAACGCCTCACTGCTCCACGAGCGCCGCTGTTGATGCAGGCAGCTCACTGCGCCAGGATTAGTGCGTGCTTCACCTTACTGTGTGTACACTGTGTGCTGTGTGTGTTTCACTAATTCACGGATTGGGATAAATGCAGAGACCAGAGAGTGTGCATTGCCAGTCTGGTTCATGGCTGCTGCGTCGCGTTTCATGTGAGAAACGTCCCTGATGTGGCACTGCTGCAGCCAGTCTGATTATTAAAATATCTCTTCACCGTTGAATGGAAACGCTTCCAATATGCTTGCGTGAAAAATAGGCGCCAGTCCTATTTGTAGCATGCACACGTTTTCAGCACGGCTCAAGCCACACCTGAGACGTGCGTGTCACGCAGGTAGTGTGCAAGCTCTAACATGTTAACATGGGAGCGGAAATAAAAACATACAGGTAACGCAGCTGACAGGCAGTTGCCACGCTTGCGGTCTGAATAGGGCCAGTGTTCAAAATGCTAATCTCATAGCACAGCAAAGGCTCATGGGAAGTGTAGGCCTGGCCAGTTCTAGAGTAAGCCTACATATGCAGGAAGTGTAGTCCTGTTCTCCTGTTTTGTAGTCCTCTTCTTTTCACTCCTGGTCTCCTCAATCTAGTCCTCTCATGTCCAGAGAACTCAAAGATTCGTTTGTTACTCACAAACACGGCCATTATGCTAACAAACACACACACGGCCATTATGCTAACACACACACACACAGCCATTATGCTAACACACAGGCATTCCTGTCCGACATCTCATCCTTTCAGGAGAGGCGTTAGTCAAAGTGACTAACACAGGTGTGCACACACACGAGGCACAAAGCAATGCAGAGACGGGGAAAAGCTTTCAGTCACAGCGAACTCTTTGGCAGACTTGTCCCTGGTGATCAACATAATAAAATAAATAAAAACAACTTCACTCCTGTGCTCATCCAGGCCCTTCATTCTGCAACAGTTCTGTCAACACACCTCCAGCTTCAGGGGGAGTGTTTTTTCTCTCCCGAAACACACACACACACACACACACACACACACACACACACTCCAACTGATGTCCAGAAGTGCACTCTCCTGAGTCTTATAAAGTAAACTAAATCGAACCGAATCTCCCTTTGTGACAGTGTAGTAAGTAGTGTGTGTGTGTGTGTGTGTGTGTGTGTGTGAAATCACAAAAGTCTTATCCACCGGAGTGGAACAGGCACCATCAGTGGATTCTTCCTTGATTGTCCAGGTTCTCTGGATAGCAAACAAATCAAACATTACACAAAACAAAACAAACAAATCAAACATTACACAAAACAAAACAAAAAACAAATGAAGGAAGGAAAATATGGCTGCTTGGCACAGTCTCTCATGCCAGCTCCCCCCCAGTCAGCAGAGCCCCAGAGACTGGACTGTGCCACCCTGTGCTGAGGAGTGGTCAGCTGGCCTTCCACAGCGGAACAGAACGCCCCTCATGTGCCCCTGCCACCCACCCCTGGGCAGGCAAGTACACACACACACACACACACACACACAGTGTATGCGCGTGTGTGTGTGTGTGTGTTGGGCACCAGGCAGGCCGTGCACCAGGGCAGGTTGGGCGGGTTAGATGCTGTCGTAGTCAGAGTCACGCTTGCGTTGGACGGCGAGCCACTCGGCCACGAAGAAACTGAGCGTGCCCAGAAAACCCATCACCACCAGCACCAACAGCTGCCAGTGCAGCAGCAGGTAGTTACTGTACAGGAACGCCACTGCCGCCATGATGGACTACACACACACACACACAAACAAACACACAGAGAGAGAGAGAAAGACATCATTAGACCAACAAGATTAACAGATGATTCTCTAACAGGACTGTCCTATCACAGGATCGTGTTCTACTCTGTCTGCACTCTGATTGGTTCGAGAAATATCTATCACAGAGCTATCTGCACTTTGATTGGTCTGTTCTCAATGCTTTCTGATCTGATAGGTTGGCACACTAATTTGAATGTGCAATGACAGGCAATTGCTCTGAGCTGTGCTCTGATTGGTCAGTGCAGTGGCCATGGTGACCTACCTGGATGAATTTGAAGACGGCGAAGGCTGGGGCACTGTCCTCGCGGAACATGTATCCCACAATGCTTAGCAGCTGCGTGTTGAAGCAGCTGTCTCCAAAACCCAGCAGGAAACTACACAACAGAGCCACCTCTACACTGCCAGGACAACACACACACACACACACACACATTACACATCCTACTCACACAAACACAATACCCACTGAAGCTGAAGTTCCTTTCAAAACTTTACTTAGGTTTCACTGTAAAACTAAGCAGACCTTACAGAATAGAAACTAATGCATTAGCTTATGGCTAATGTATATGAGAAATCCCATAGAGATGCTAACGGTTAGCATAATAAAAGTTGATAAAAAGTTGATATTTAGAGCGAACTTCAGTCCATTTACAAAAGGGTAACATTTCAAAAAGGGAGATTTATTTGTTTACAACTGACCAAATGCCTAATGTTTACATATAATACCGTGTAGAAAAAATAATGTGACTAACTCATCAATGCCACTTGAACTAAGTAGCCGCACAAAATAAACATTAGGTGTGCGTGTGACAATGTGGATCACTAGCGATCACGTGACTTGATCTGCTGCAGCCAGGAGCTTCTCTCGCATACACCTCCTGGATTTTGGGGGCAGCCGTGGCCCACTGGTTAGCACTCTGGACTTGTAACCGGAGGGTTGCCGGTTCGAGCCCCGACCAGTGGGCTGCGGCTGAAGTGCCCTTGAGCAAGGCACCTAACCCCTCACTGCTCCCCGAGCGCCGCCATTGTAGCAGGCAGCTCACTGTGCCGGGATTAGTGTGTGCTTCACGTCACTGTGTGCTGTTTGTGTTTCACTAATTCACCGATTGGGTTAAATGCAGAGACCAAATTTCCCTCATTATATATATATACACTCTCTCTGGCTCACCTGGGCGTGATGAAGGCCTGCAGGTGTGTCCCCTCCTCAGGTGCGATGGGAGCGTCGCTGGCGATGTTGAGGAAGATCAGGAAGAACCCCACAAAGTGTGTGACCAGCCCCAGCAGCACCACAGGGTTCCGTCCCACCTGGATATACTTATTCAGCATCCCAAATATGCCCCCTCCTGGACAGACAGCGCAAGTACACCCAGTCACTCACCATCAGGATACACTGGCAACACCCAACTCACTCACACCCTTTACAAAACACATCAGCACTTTCAACACCCTTCACTAAACAGAGCAGCACTTTCTACTAAGATTAGCAACAGAGAGTCTCCCAGTCTCACTTGAGGACGTCATTGCTTGATCACACTACCATGGCACTTTGCAGTTAATATCACACGAGTAGAACATCAGAAGCCAGAATGTAGGCAGATTTCACCAACAGGACCCTGGACTGTTGACAGTGTAGAGAGTTTGATCTGTGCTTAAACCAGGCTGGACTAGGGGTCATTATCAAAGAGGACAAGCAAGCACTTCACAATGACATCACAGAGAACACAACACACACACACACACACACACACACACACCCAGGATCTCCCCGATGCCGATGCAGATGCCAGAGAGGCCGATCAGGCTCTTGGCGTTGTCTCCAAACACAGTCATGGCCCCAATGCTGGTGCCATATACGCCACTGTAGAAGGTCAACTCCAGCCCTGTAGGGCACCGGGGCCAGAAAGGTCAAAGGTCACACACATGAACACACACACACACACAGGGACATTAAAACAGTCACTCTATAGGTGGACGAAGGCAAGCTTTTAATGGGCAAGTGGGAACACACACTCTCTGTCTTCACCTCATCACATACGTCACATGTATAAAATGCTACTTCTTACCCGTGTAGGCTATGGATATACTGAGCAACAGCATTTCTTTGGTGACAAACAGCTTCAAAGCCTTCTCTGTGAAACACACACAAACACAACAGTGACCAATGGCAGTGTACGACAACCAAAGTTGAAACGAGAGAGAGGACTTAAATAACAGCGCTGGACTTACTGAAGGCGTCCAGGGCCTGGAAGCCTAAACCAGGAGGTGCTCTGTAAACAACAACAACAACAAAATTAAGACAGGCAGAGCTGCAGTTCAGAATGCAAATGTAAATGTTCTAACTGATAAAATGTGTAAATATTCTACCTGTAATAAAATGTGTAAATGTTTTAAATCCTCTTTTACTTTAAATGTTCTAACTGTAATAAAATGTGTAAATGTTGTGACCAGGGTAGGAATTTCACGGCCCCTTGCGTTGGCCGTGAGGCCCCTTTGAAAATCAGAGGTTTACAGGGTACGGTGGCCTTGGTACCCCCTTCTTTCAATATTCTGCTTTGCGTCCTACTAATAGCAATTTTATTTAGCCTGTGGCCTGTCAAAATAAGTTGAACTACTCGCGAAGTAGCCTATTCATCACACAGACATCCGCATTATCACATGAAAGAGCTTTTCTCAGCTTTTTAAGCGATGTTAGCCGATAATTGCTGTGTTGAGCGGTTCATGAGAAAAGTAAATAATATAATTCAATTTAATCATACATTCTACTGAAGGTTTTCGTCCCATGATCTCCCTACCCATTCATCTCGGTGGAATACTTTACGAACCCTTCTTTTAACACATGACAAACCATATATCAGAATAAACAGGAGACCTTACGAACACAAAGGTGTAAAGCAGTCCCTGTACAGTTAGCCGTTCAGTAATCCAGTTTTGAATTTGCAGTAAAGTTCGACATACATGGATGTCTCCAAATTTGGGCTTTAAGTTTTACAATGTGTTTAAATTGTTCCACATGATTTCATAACGGGCCAAATACAAAATAAATGTTACAAATATCGCCTAGATATTGGTAAATCAGTACAGCTGACTAAGAATTTGTGAAAGTAGCCTTAATGATCACAAAATGCTAAGCATGCATCTAGGCTATTTGAGTTTCTTAAAGCTGAGCTGTGATTAAATTGTTCAATACATGATTTCATAACAGGCCAAATATAAAATAAATGTTATATATATAGCCTAGATAGTCAGATGATTTACAGTTCTATGTAATATGTCATGTTTTCATTTCATGTTTTTGTAATGTTTCATACAGTGATGCAGGTCTACTGCAGTGAATATGCTAAACTTTGATCATTGTTATAGCCAACTACTGTATAGTTAACTTTGGCCTTGGTGCCCTGACATGTGGCCTTGGTGCCCCCCACCAAATACGCCCAACTGAAGGCCAAGTGGCCTTGCCCCCAGAATGGTGAAATTCCAAGCCTGGTTGTGACCAACGCAGGACACCATGCACGCAGGACACCATCTCCCCTCCTAAACATCTCTGTCCTGTGCAAAGCTGCAGGACACCATCTCTCCTCCTAAACATCTCCGTCCTGTGCAGATGACATGGCACTCCGTTTAATTAATTATTGAGTTTATCTAATGACTGCTGTAACTCAAGCCAGCGTGGCAGCAACTCTTCCTTTCAGAGGATCTATGGTTTGTGTGTGTGTGTGTGTGTGTGTGCGCGTGTCTGTGTGTGTGTGCGTGTGTCTCCCCCTGCTGAACTCACGCAAGCACTGCAGGGCTGCTGTCTGTGAGTGTGGTTTCCGCGGGCAACAGAGACTCGGAGGCCTCAGAAGGGGCGGGGTCTGGTTCGACCCGCTGGATCAGGAAAAACAGGAAGCTCCCCACCAGACTAATGACCGTCAAGGAGATGAACAGCGTCTGGCGGTCCTTATCTGGACACACACACACACACACACACAGAAGAAACATCATCCATTAAACACACAATTCAATGAGCACAACCAGGCTGATGACTGTGACAGACATGATTGATAAACTGATGACCCCCCCCAATACACACACACACACACACACACACCACATGACCATTCATCACATACACACACATGCATCATTCCCAGAACATAATCTCTTACAGTCATCAGTCTCAACACACACACAGACAGAGAAAAAGCAATAATCTGCTAAAATCAGCTGCACTTCTATTCAATTCCTAGAAGTTAATCTGTCCCCAGTGGTCAATAAAGAACTGTGGAATCTCCCTCAGAGTCAAAAGACTTTGTGTGTGTGTGTGACACAGTCCCCATGGGTATGTCTGTGTGAATCTTTTAGTGAGTGTATGTGTATATACTGATTTCTGTTAGTCGCTGTATGTATGTGTCTGTATGATTGTGTGTGTGTGTGTGTGTGTGTGTGTGTGTGTGTGGGTAATGCATGTGTGTATGATTGTGTGTGTATGACACAGTCCCCATGGGTATGTCTGTGTGTCTTTAGTGAGTGTGTGTGTATATAATGATTTCTGTTGTATGATTATGTGTGTGTATGATTGTGTGTGGGTAATGCATGTGTGTGTATGATTGTGTGTGGGTAATGCATGTGTGTATGATTGTGTGCCAGGCGATGTAGATGCATACAGTGTGTGTAAGAACATGCTAGAACACAGAGAAGAAAGGACATGTGGTTTGTTATGGTGTTGTGTCAATCCCAATAGTTCAATGTGTCTTTAGTTAATGATAAGGGTGTGTTAATGGGTAACTTCCATCTTAGTGTATGATTTTGTATTTTATCTTTAATACATGTGTGTATGATTATTGTGTAGGCAATACATGTGGGTGTATAATGCATGGGTGTAGTGATTATTCATGTTTAGTTAAGATATGTGTGTGTATGATTGTGTGGGTAATAGCTATGTGTGTATGATAGTGTGTTTCTGGTGTGTGTATGTGTGTGTGTGTGTGTGTTTCTGGTGTAGCAGACACTTTGTATTTGGAGGAACACTCCAATGTTTTGGGAAATCAGCTTATCTGAGTTGGATAAGACGATCGGCCCCTTCTCTTCTCTGTGCATGCAATAACCCAGTCTGACACCGTTAGCCTAGCTTAGCATAATTAACTGCTAGTGGGTTCCTCCAGGTAGGCTAGCTTAACATAATTAACTGCTAGTGGGTTACTCCAGGTAGCCTAGCTTAGCATAATTAACTGCTACTGGGTTATACTGTTAGCCTATCTTAGCATAATTAACTGCTAGTGGGTTACTCTAGGTAGCCTATATTAGTATAATTAACTGCTTGTGGGTTACTCCAGGTAGCCTAGCTTAGCATAATTAACTGCTACTGGGTTATACTGTTAGCCTAGCTTAGCATAATTCATTGCTACTGGGTTACACTGTTAGCCTAGCTTAGCATAATTAACTGCTAGTGGGTTACTCCAGGTAGCCTAGCTTAGCATAATTATCTTAACATAATTAACTTCTAAAATTTCCCCTTGAGGATCAATAAAGTATCTATCAATCAATCTCTATCTATCTATCTATCTATCTATCTATCTATCTATCTGCTAGTGGGTTACTCCAGGTAGCCTAGCTTAGTATATTTAACTGCTACTGGTTTACACTGTTAGCCTAGCTTAGCATAATTAATTGCTAGTGGGTTACACCAGGTAGCCTATAGCTCCCGGCTCCCTATAGGCAGACAGACAGGCAGGCAAACAGACAGACAGAGTTAGCTATAGGCTCCCCTATAGGCAGACAGACAGACAGGCAGACAGACAGATGAATGCTTACCTAAACTGCAGCAGGGCCCAGAAAATGCCGCTGTTCCGGCCGATGGTGCTGTCTGAGGAGTTAATGGTCAACAGGTTCCCCTGGGCAGTCCACAACACTGAAGAGAAGAGAAGAGAGTATATGACCTACTGTATACTTCTGTAATATGTTTGGAAGTTGACTTCTACTAAAGTAGTGGAGACATGTGATTGTGTGCATTTCAAACTCTACAGGGGAAGTGGTTGAGCACTGCTCTCCCATGCCCACATCCACGGCTGTGGATGCCCTTGAGCAAGGCACCTAACCCCTCCCTGCTCCCCGAGCACCGCTGTAGCAGGCAGCTCACTGCTCTGGGTTAGTGTGTGCTTCACCTCCCTGTGTGTTCACTGCGTGGTTCACTAATTCACGGATGGGATAAATGCACCAATGACACCAAATTCCTTGTATACGCAAGTGCACTTGGCCTATAAACCTGATTTACATTTACAGTTAAGTGTTTTCATCTTTTTAAACATTTCCATTTACTTGGACCAAACGGTTACCTGCTGCGGCGATGCCGACCACAACTGACGCCGTGTAGAAACTCCAGGTCAGCGGATGGATAAACATGGCAATGTAGCCACTACAGAAGAGAGAGAGAGAGAGAGAGAGAGAGAGAGAGAGAGAGAGAGAGAGAGAGAGAGAGAGAGAGAGAGATTGAATGCTAATATCTTGACTCTTATGCTACGTTTACGTGTGTGTGTGTGTAGCTCACCTGTAGAGGAGACCACTGAAGAACATGGCCAGCTGTGGACCAATGACGGCCACCACTGAGGGAGCGATGAGGTTGGAGGCCGAGAACACGCCATAGATGATGGACATACTAAACAAACAAACAAACTTTTAGTAAGTCACCTATTCATTCATTCATTCATTCATTCCAGGTCTTTCCTATAATGGCGGCCGTATCCACCAACATTAAGTGTTTCATCATGAAGTCTGCTCATCCTGCTCATTAGCGACTCTGAAGACTTTTAATTCAAATTAGAAACTCTAAAGCAATCGTTTCAGTGGTTCATCAACTCGTGAAACAGGGTGAAAGGCACTTCTGCATTTGCTTCGCGGCCCTCTATCGGCTATAACCGCACTATGTTAGTTTGCCAGATCGGGTAGCGGATCTTTAGTTCAATGGAATGAGACATAAGAAACTACAAAATTTGACTTGTTTCTGATGTCGCAATACGTCATACTTTCATTGAATCATGCAACATACTCTACCGTGTCTGTGGACATGCTATTTGCAAAGCCGGTGCTAGATAAACAAATAGCATGCGTGCAACAGAGGAAAAGTGCTTTAGTGTGGCTATATACTTCCTGTTTTTCTTTTCCTGCTGAGGGCCATGGTAATGCTCAGGGAAATGAGATCCGTCACAGCTATGGGGATTATCATCGGTGACTTAAACCTGTTGAGGAGTGAATTATTTTCCTGGTTCCTTCTAGAATTCTACGGAAACGATCTATAGTTTCAGTGTTCTTTATACAGTCTATGGGGAAAATCTCTGAGGGTAATTGTCGCATCATAATGCGGAACTCTCGGTTTGTGAACATTCTAATCACATATTGTGATGCGGCCTTTACATGGCGTCCTAAAGCTGCTGTGTGTAGTAGTAGTGTGGGTCTCATACTCTGACCTCGGCCACATAAGATGGCGGAACGACACAGAGGTGAGCGGCTGCCAGGCTGTGATGTTTGTCACATCATGTGAGTGTGATGGTGTGTGAGTGTGATAGTTGAGTTACGCAACAGGGGTGGTAAAATCCACACGGTCATGTCCTACACACTCCGCTAGAAGAGACGGTGAAGCAAACACACACACCCTTTAACATCCAGCAAACACACACACACCATCCAGCAAACACACACCCTTTAACATCCAGCAAACACACACCAATCACCATCCAACAAACACACACACACACACTGAGAGCTGTGCTGACCTGCTGAGCACACACACACAGAGAGCTGTGCTGACCTGCTGACACACACACACACACACACAGAGAGCTGTGCTGAGCGCAAGCACACACACACACAGAGAGCTGTGCTGACCTGCTGAGCTGGGTGACTGCATTCAATTACCCTCTCAGAGACAGGAATGCAGTGTCACTATTAGATTAAGCCACGGTCATCAGACAGTTTAGGGACCGTGTGTGCGAGACAGTTTTAGTCCCAATAAAATAAAAAAATAAATAAACACTAACCAGGAAACGTCCTCATATCCATATTTGGTACACAGGGATCCGCATGCCAGAATGAGCCAAATCCTGCGTCTCAGTCAGCATGGAATCACCAGTAAGAACAGTGAAACGTTCTAGACTCCTAGTACAATAGAACCGGTGTCAGAGTAATGAGGGACCACCCTAGAGTTGGCTGGTGTTCAGCTGCTAACACGGTTCTAAAGAGTGACGTAACTTAATAATGAAGCTGGCTGGTGTGTTGGTGCGTGTGTGTGCATCCATTCCGTGTACGAGAGAACCAGTAGCTGAGAGACCTCTCAGTGCTGGAACTGAGAGAACCTGTAACACTATAGGGTGGTAGAACCCCTAGCACCATGAGGTAGGGTGTTAGAACCTGATGTGGTACCTGGTGTATCCGCTGCCATGGAAGTCTGAGCTGTTGTAGCTCTTCAGAACGGTTTGCTGGGAAGACAAGAAGGAACCACGTTTATGAAACCACACGGAACCACGTTTATGAAACCACACGGTATCAGGACAGAGGACAAAAACATATCGGCCACTTTACCTGATTTTACACATTACATTTAAACTTATTTCACCTCATTGCATTTCACTGAACAGTGCACAACACTCGCTTGGCTGGAGGCTGGAGCTCTGCCCATCTTAAACTGTTGATGTTGCCTCGCACTTGATTTGATGTCTGAGGCAGTACAGACCCACACTAGCACTTAGGCTAACATTCAGGGATGACACAGCTACCATAGGCTAGGCCTTTATCCAGAATGGAACAGGTTTATCAGGTGTCGGAGAAAGGCGCTGTACGACCAACTTACTTCCCTGACAAAACTGACACACTTTTTCAGTTTGGGGCAGGTTATCTGCCGCTTTCGTTTCCTTATAATCTCGCCTGCATTATAGTAGGGCCTATATTTTACTTTTTAATTGTTCGGTTTGACGTCACGTTACCTCGATGTTCCCGCATGTTTGAAAGGCGGTGAACATGAACATAAACCCGAAGCCGAGGACGATGATGTTGAGCAGCGACTTTCCTTCGGGGCTCATGTTGACGGGACGCTCTCGCTGTGTCACCACAACGTCTCACGGCCACCTATCAGCATAGGTCAGAGGAAAGAGAAATTATATTTTACATCGCTACACTGACATGATCAAAGCCTAATAAAACTAATGGCAGACAAATCGGTTTCATTGTACAGGATATTCAGACATGAGAAGAGTCGACGTGAGAAGCTGTACACCAGTTAGCTAGATAATTAAGCACAAACAATAAGCTAAGGTCTTTCATTAGCGGTCTTGTGGCGACGTTTTACCGACACAGAGACAATGGTTGGCTACGCAAACGTTTTTCCATGATATTGAGGTCTACTAATCACAACTGATCTTAAACGAGACGGATGCCATCAGCATCTCAACTTACCGAATGTATCAGTGGTGTAGTTTAACGTTGAGTTTCAAACCAGTTTTCGGGTTAAACAAAAGGTCCCATCATTATAACCTTTGCGAGCAGATCCCAGTCGCGTGCAGATAGGACTGTCATGAAAACCATGTGACTTGCCGACTAGCTGGTCAAGTTTTCCTGTGTGACCACTGTATCTACGGCAGAACATCAAATATGCTGTCGCTGGTGTTTTTCAATTTACGATTTATGGCTTCACCGCGGACGTCTGTCATGTGAGGCGTCAGCTGACCGACACTGCAGACTCACATGTCACAGTGCACTATGGGAAAATGAGTTCCACAAGAGAATTTCGATGGGCTCTGGTCCCACATATACTTACATACATACTTTTCTTTTACTGTCTATGTTACATACAAGTGTGGCTCTGTTGTTTCAGCCTGTACTCATTTGTGCTCTAATGACCTCAGTGTTGTTGTTCAATGATGTTCATGTTGTTTGGGCCTACTGTATATATACAAAGGCCCAAACACATGCAACATAAATATGTCAGCCTCTGGGAAACCCCAAACATCTGGGTCTCTATCTGGTATCCAATAAATATGTCAGCCTCTGAGAAACCCTAAACATTTGGGTCTATCTGGTGTCCAGTAACTTCATGGTCTGTATCTGGTATCCAATAAGTTCCTGGTTTGTTTTTAGAGAGAACAGGGAACTCGTCACTCCTTCTGCAAACAGCCAACTGGACGGTTGTGAATCACACCCACAGAGTTAAACAGGCTGCAGCAGTAACCTCCTCTGTGTGAGATCGTATAGAGTAAAAACGGCTGCAGCAGTAACCTCCTCTGTGTCTCTGTGTGTGATCGTAGAGAGTAAAAACGGTTGCAGTCTCTCTCTCTCTCTCTCTCGTATTGTCACAAGGCGTCGGGCGTTGCTTGGTAACAGCAGCAGGAGCTGTCACAGTTTGCTTGTGCTCAGACTCAGTTCTAAAAGTTCAGAGTTGAACTTAGGGTCTCATACACACCGCTACCATGGTCAACTGACGCTAACAGTATAGTTGTTCAATCTATCCATTGACATGCATCATCACAACTGTGCATCTAATAGTAATTTTATTCTTTTTACAACAAGTTGTTCAGAGGCTGGTTATTGTTCAGCCCTCACACAAAACATGAATACAATTTCAACCTCAATGACACGGATTCAATTTAAGAAAGATTAAAAACTTTAATTAACAACAATGCATTTTATAAAACAGCAAATATTTGCACATTTCACCATTCTTGGCCTAAATTAACATAGTGGGCTACATTCAAGTAGGATCGGCCATTTAACATAAATAAATCAAATACAAAAACAGTGTGTATCCTCAATCAATCTGCCCCCACTCGCTTCCCCTGGGTGTCTGTACCCTGTGAAACTGTGTGACCTCCTCAGCCACCACCCTGAGGGACTCAGAAAACACACACACGAGACGTGGTTTACGAATGCCCAGAGCCGTTTATTGGGCGCTACGAATGTCTATCAAATGCGTCTGTACGTAGCTCATAAGCGCTTCGGTGTGTCGTCATCGTCCTGCTGTCCCCCCTCCGTTCTGTGATTGGTTCCTTTGTTAAGGTGAAAATTTGGTCCATGGAATCCAGGCTGCGTAGCAGCATGAGTAAAATCGTGCGTGTATGGCAGCATGGGGAAACCCAGGCTAGCTGCCTGCAGCGGTCTTTAGCTGACTGCATAACCTGATTATTTTTGAGATTATGATACGTTTTTTAACCATGACGTATGCATGACAATTCCAGTTTGAAAACGTATCAGAATCTCAGAAATAAAAAAACGTATCAGAATCTCAGAAATAATCATGTTTGCGTTCCGTCAGTGGCCTGGAGAGTTCTTCTATGCCCCAGAATCTGAATGATGGGGAACCATGGTCTGCCTGCATATAATGTCTTGCGACAGCATAATTAGCGTTTTGAGTTATTATCGCCATTTTGACCTTGGAAGCGTGTAGGTGAACGCTGCAAGTGTGTGTGTTGAGTGTTGGAAGCGTGTGTTTTGAGCGTTTGAAGCATGTGCGTGGAGTGTTGGAAGTGTGTGTGTGTGTCCGTGAGGTGAAGAGGCAGGCAGGTTAATGTGGGTCTCAGGGAGCGGCAGCTTACAGCGCTGGTTTAAAGCAGTGCATGCTGGGACTTCACACCATGCAGCTGTACGCCAGCACTCCGTTAGCATGGCCCACTAGCCATCAGTGCTGCGTTAGCATGGCTCACTAGCCATCAGTGCTGCCTTAGCACGGCCCACTAGCCATCAGTGCTGCGTTAGCATGGCTCACTAGCCATCAGTGCTGCCTTAACATGGCCCACAAGCCATCAGTGCTGCGTTAGCATGGCCCACTAGCCATTAGCCATCAGTAGCATGGTTAGCCATCATGGCCCACTAGCCATAGCCATCAGTGCTGCGTTAGCATGGGCTACTAGCCATCAGCGCTGCGTTAGCATGGCCCACTAGCCATCAGTGCTGCGTTAGGATGGCCCACTAGCCATTAGTGCTGCGTTAGCATGGCCCACTAGCCATCAGTGCTGCGTTAACATGGGCTACTAGCCATCAGCGCTCCGTTAGCATGGCCCACTGGCCATCAGTGCTGCGTTAGCATGGCCCACTAGCCATCAGCACTGCGTTAGCATGGCCCACTAGCCATCAGCACTGCGTTAGCATGGCCAACTAGCCATCAATCTCATCCTTTCAGGAGAGGCGTTAGTCAGAGTGACTAACACAGGCGTGCACACACACGAGGCACAAAGCAATGCAGAGACGGGGAAAAGCTTTCAGTCACAGCGAACTCTTTGGCAGACTTGTCCCTGGTGATCAACATAATAAAATAAATAAAAACAACTTCACTCCTGTGCTCATCCAGGCCCTTCATTCTGCAACAATGACACAACCTCCAGCTTCAGGGGGGAGTGTATTTTTTCTCTTCCGAAACACACACACACACACACACACACGCTCCAACTGATGTGCAGAAGTGCACTCTCCTGAGTCTTATAAAGTAAACTAAATCTCCCTTTGTGACACCGTGGGGTGTGATGCGTGGGGATTAGTAAGTAGTGTGTGTGTTTGTGTGTGTGCGAAATCACAAAAGTCTTACCCACTGGAGTGGAACAGGCACCATCAGTGGATTCTTCCTTGATTGTCCAGGTTCTCTGGATAGCAAACAAATCAAACATTACACAAAAAAAACAAAACAAAACAAAACAAATGAAGGAAGGAAAATATGGCTGCTTGGCACAGTCTCTCATGCCAGCTCCCCCCCAGTCAGCAGAGCCCCAGAGACTGGACTGTGCCACCCTGTGCTGAGGAGCGGTCAGCTGGCCTTCCACAGCCATTATGCACGAGTGTGAGTGTGTGTGTGTGTGTGTGTGTGTGTGTGTGTGGGTGGGTGGGGGGGGTTGGCACCAGGGCAGGTTAGATGCTGTCGTAGTCAGAGTCACGCTTGCGTTGGACGGCGAGCCACTCGGCCACGAAGAAACTGAGCGTGCCTAGAAAACCCATCACCACCAGCACCAACAGCTGCCAGTGCAGCAGCAGGTAGTTACTGTACAGGAATGCCACCGCCGCCATGATGGACTACACACACACACACACACACACACGCGCGCACACACGCACACACACACACACACACACACACAGACACACGCACGCGCACACAGACACACATACACACACGCACGCGCACACACACACACACGCGCGCACAGACACGCATGCACAGACACGCACGCACACACAGACACACACACATGCACGCACAGACACACACGCATGCACAGACGAAAAGACGCGCATGCACGCACACGCACAGACACACACACACAAACAAACACACACACACGCACAGAAACAGACACACAGACACAGACAAAGAGAGAGAAAGCAATCATTAGACCAACAAGATTAACAGATGATTCTCTAACAGGACTGTCCCATCACAGGATCATGTTCTACTCTGTCTGCACTCTGATTGGTTCGAGAAATATCTATCACAGAGCTATCTGCACTCTGATTGGTCTGTCCTCAATGCTTTCTGATCTAATAGGTTGGCACACTAATTTGAATGTGCAATGACAGGCAATTGCTCTGAGCTGTGCTCTGATTGGTCAGTGCAGTGGCCATGGTGACCTACCTGGGGATGTCACGGTAAACCGGTTTTACTATTAACCACGGTGTGAAACGTCACGGTTAATAAATTGTGAAGGCTCTCCTTCTCGTTTTTTAAAATTGCTGATTGATTTTTTAAATTGCTACTGGATTTTTTTATCAACCTTTGCATTTTAGGGTGACTGTTAAGATCTGGCTAGGGACAACAGATGGAAACTAGCACTTGTAGCTAACTCTGGCTTGTTTACAGCAAGTAACTTGTCTGTTGATTAATGAGCATTGTCCCTATCAAATAAATAAAACAAACAAACACAGTCTTTCCGTTGACACTCATAAAAACATACATCCGGGTACCATAGACAGATAAGCGCAACTCGCACGGAACCAAAACAAAGTTACACCAATGGTGCACTCAACAGAAAGTGCTGCTTGTCATAGCAGGAGAACAAGAATGAGACACGGTCAACACTGCCCCCAAAATATGGTGCTGAAATGAAACGTATAGGGTTGCAAAGGGGCGGAAAATTTCCGGTAAATTTCCGGAAACTTTCCGGAAACTTACCATGGGAAGTTAAGCTGGGGATTTTTGGAAATATTCCAATTTGGAAACTTTCATCGAATTAAAGGAAATTAATGGGAATTAACTGGGAATTTTGGGTAATCATACAAACATATATACATATACAAACATTAACGTTAACGTATTTCGCTTAGCTTAGCATACAAAGCTAGCTAGCATGCTAGCGGGAATCCCATTCTCTGCCTATGGTTTACTAGTCTGCTAAACTAGCCACACTTAACTGCCCAAGATACACAACACCACTCAACAACAAAATCCGATTGGTTGAAACATTTTTTCCCCATGCATATGAACGCACCATAGGTTTCTAGCAGCCTATGCCGATTGCTGTGTGCATGTGAATGATGTAGAAATTCAACTGAAATTGCATTAAATCAGGTTGTTTTAACTAATATTAGACTGCAAGATGGGGTTTTGTCCACTACATTTAAGTTCCCTGTTATAGACTAACTTGCCATATTAAAAATTCCCAGTTTATTCCCATTTATTCCTGTTAATTCCCATATATTCCCTTTAATTCCCATGGAAAGTTTCCAACTTTGAAAATTCCCAGAATTTTGCAACCCTAGAAACATATCACAATTTTATTATACTTTTGACGACAGCGTTTTGCAGTTAGATGCGTGCTCGCAACAAGGTGCATGTTCGCAACAAGGTGTGTGTTTCTAGTGCTTCGCCTCCCCAAGCCTGCGTCTTTCCTCACTCTCTTTCCTCCTCACACACACACACACACAAAAGCGCAGCTTTCGAAGCTGCAGCTGTCATGCCAAAAAAGAGCGATACATGGCTGCAAGTTTAAGTGATGCTGAGGCTTCCCAGCAACAAAAATGTTCAGTTGATTTGCTCACTTGCATCTGTCAAGTTTGTTTAGCTAACCTACCTAGGCTATGAGATTTAGTTCATTTAGTCCTACTGATGGGTTTAATGACATTTTAGAAATATGCTATGCAACCTATTGGCAAACTTTTACATCTGGAGTTACTTGCTAACTATCTGGCTAGCTCACGTCATGTCATTTGAGTAGCGCTCACCAAAATCATAAAGGAACATTGTGAGTCACTTATCCCTTTTATGATCCCAGAGAGAGTTTCAAATGACTAAATATTCCTACCTACTAGTAATTACGCACATCATAAAATACTAGAAATCATTAACAAAATATATAATCTTCATATGAATTCCAAAATATATGAAATAGAATGACATGACATTTAGCCATAATCTTGTGTGTGTTTGTGTGTGTGTGTGGAGCAGAATTTAGGATGTTCTCTAGATGTTCTGAATTCAATTTCTATCTAACCTATTTCCATTATCTACCTCCAAAACAAATGTTGAAAGAATGCACAAACTGTAAATACTAGAACACTTTCTAATGGTGTGTTAAATTATCAGGAGAGAGACTACAGGCTTTAACTTTTTCCAAAAGGGAAAAGCGGATATAGTTTAGAAAGCAGAGTGATTAAATTATTATTACTATGCAGTGTCTTACTGTGAAAAAAAAAGCAATAAAAAAACCGTTAGAGATCAAAACCTCTAAAGAATGTGTTTGTGTGATTTTATACATTAGTACTGTTGTGAAAAATATTCACGCAAAATAAATCGTAATAATCGTGAAATCGTGATTATTCTTCAGACAATTATCGTACCACCGAAATCTCTAATCGTGACATCCCTAGGCCTGGATGATTGCTCTGAGCTGTGCTCTGATTGGTCAGTGCAGTAGCCATGGTGACCTACCTGGATGAAATAGAAGACGGCGAAGGCTGGTGCGCTGTCCTCGCGGAACATGTATCCCACAATGCTTAGCAGCTGCGTGTAGAAGCAGCTGTCTCCAAAACCCAGCAGGAAACTACACAACAGAGCCACCTCTACACTGCCAGGACAACACACACACACACACACACATTACACATCCTACTCACACTCACACAAACACAATACCCCCCCACACACATATTACACATCCTACACACACACACACACACACACACCCCCCCAAACTGATTCACGGATAAACATACACAGGCACACATACACACACACACACCTTCTCTCTCTCTCTCTCTCTCTGGCTCACCTGGGCGTGATGAAGGCCTGCAGGTGTGTCCCCTCCTCAGGTGCGATGGGAGCGTCGCTGGCGATGTTGAGGAAGATCAGGAAGAACCCCACAAAGTGTGTGACCAGCCCCAGCAGCACCACAGGGTTCCGTCCCACCTGGATATACTTATTCAGCATCCCAAATATGCCCCCTCCTGGACAGACAGCGCAAGTACACCCAGTCACTCACCATCAGGAGACACTGGCAACACCCAACTCACTCACACCCTTTACAAAACACATCAGCACTTTCAACATCATTCAGTAAACAGAGCAGCACTTTCTACTAAGATTAGCAACAGAGAGTCTCCCAGTCTCACTTGAGGACGTCATTGCTTGATCACACTACCATGGCACTTTGCAGTTAATATCACACGAGTAGAACATCAGAAGCCAGAATGTAGGCAGATTTCACCGACAGGACCCTGGACTGTTGACAGTGTAGAGAGTTTGATCTGTGCTTAAACCAGGCTGGACTAGGGGTCATTATCAAAGAGGACAAGCAAGCACTTCACAATGATATCACAGAGAACACACACAGCACACACACAGAGGTCACACACACACATACCCAGGATCTCCCCGATGCCAATGCAGATGCCAGAGAGGCCGATCAGGCTCTTGGCGTTGTCTCCAAACACAGTCATGGCTCCAAGACTAGTGCCATAAACGCCACTGTAGAAGGTCATCTCCAGCCCTGTAGGCAGGGAGGTATTATATATAACTGGAGAGAGTGACTAAGTCCCGCCCTCCATACAAATGAATGGCAGAGGCTAGGCTAGTAAATCCGCCAATTCATAGTCAACGCCATATTGAACACGGGGCTCGGATCCAGCCAGTCGGCTCTGACCATCGCCAAGTTCTAAAGCTGGAAATGACGCATGAACCAACGTCAATTTTTATTGGATATTCTGTAAAAAGAGAGTCGTCCTCCAGTAAGAGGGTGGCGATAATGCACATACTTTGCTTGCCACGTAACAAGAAGAAAAAGTTGCTCTGGAACGCGCGTGGAGTCCAGTGGAGTCGCCCTGAAGCGCAACTTAATTTCATTGGATAACAGCGGCTCTAACTAAGAGCGGTCTGCCTGACGTCCTGCTGCTGCAAATATGCATTCGAACATGACGTGAAATATCCGTTGTCGAAGTATAAATAAACTATTCGGTTTTTAGTGCCATGTGTAGCGCATTTTTACAGTCTATGATTAGTTTGTTTTTTATTTTATTTTTTGCCAGCATGTGCGGACAATTACGTCCCCAACTCATCTAAAATGTGGTGTCTGGAAATACTTTGGGTTGTACACCACAGATGGTAAAGTAACGTTAAAGAGAATGTAGTCTGCATATACGATATCCAATCTTCGCGCTCACCTGTCGAGTTAGGCTACCATCCAAATGAGGCAGCGGAGTCAGAGGCACAGTAGACGCCCAGCATCGCCAGACGTCCAACATCTGCATACTTTCCGTAAATCCTACATTATGTCTGGGGTCTGCTATTTAGCCTACTTAGGCTTCGCAAAGCACAGGTATTTATTTGGGGTAGGCTTATTCGAGGCAGAACTTTATTTCTTACATTGTGCGTTTTATTGTGAGACATGCGTTTTGTTTGGAGCGGCATACTAGGCTATCAAAAGCAGACGATTTTCGGTTTTGGTATGGGATTTAATTTACTTTTGGACTTTTAATATATAGTTAAATGTTGAGACTGATGGGCACTTAAATCTACGGGATATTTGATGATCACTGTAAAGTTTTGTGTAGTTGAAAAAGTGTTGGAATTTCCAGCTGTTTATTGTGAGACAAGGCAGTCCCTTACACTCATTCATTGAACGTGCGCTGTGCTCTAATGGAAACCTTATTGCGTAGCGAAGTAGCCTAAATTGAGCTATTTTTTTTAAATTATGCATGGTTTACTTTTATTAAATTTGTAGGCTGGAATGCCTCGCGGCAATAATTGTGTTTCAATGTAGTAGCCTACTGATTCAGCCTCTGGCAAGCTCAAACGGGGCCGGCTATGGGTTGACAGCAACGTGTGACCATGGTGTAACGAGACAAGGGCTTTATGCTGCTGTAATTTATTGTATTTAATCATGTTTAGGCTATTTTTGTTCGGGACAAACAACAACGAAACAAGATCAATACACTTTCTTTATTTGTCATATGATGGATAAATAACCATAATATACACGTCTTCTCATAGGCTCCTCAAGAAATACGCACTGAATAATGTTTGGCTGTAGCCGCCGGATAGGTACCCGCCCACCAACATGTACGCGCATGAGAGCGCATGAGTGCCCAACACGGATTTTCGTGCATGGAGCTGGTTCCAAATGCTCCATGCGGCGCCATACTTGAAAATGGCGTATGCTAACATGCCGAAGCTAATCTGCACGCTCTTGACCCCCTGCCTGTAGGGCACCAGGGCCAGAAAGGTCAAAGGTCACACACATGAACATGAACACAAACACACAAAAACATCTGAAAACTCTGTAGGCAAGCGTTTCATAGGTAAGTGGGAACACACACACACACACACACACACACAGTCTTCACATCACCACATGTATAAAATGCTACTTCTTACCCGTGTAGGCTATGGTTATACTGAGAAACAGCATTTCTTTGGTGACAAACAGCTTCAAAGCCTTCTCTGTGAAACACACACACACACACACACACACACACACACACACACACACACACACACACACAACAGTGACCAATGGCACGACTGAACCAAAGTTGAAACGAGAGAGAGGACTTAAATAACAGCGCTGGACTTACTGAAGGCGTCCAGGGCCTGGAAGCCTAAACCAGGAGGTGCTCTGTAAACAACATCAACAACAACAACAATATTAAGACAGGCAGAGCTGCAGTTCAGAATGCAAATGTTCTAACTGTAATAAAATGTGTAAATATTCTACCTGTATTAAAATGTGTAAATATGCTACCTGTAATAAAATGTGTAAATGTTTTAAATCCTCTTTTACTTTTACTTTTTTCTAACTGTAATAAAATGTGTAGATGTTGTAATAACATGTGACTAACTGTAAAGGTGTTGAGACTGAGAATCTCTGTCCTGTGCAAATGAGACACCATCTCCCCCCCTAAACATCTGTACTGAGACTGAGACATCTCTGTCCTGTGCAAAGCTGCAGGACACCATCTCCCCTCCTAAACATCTCTGTCCTGTGCAAAGCTGCAGGACACCATCTCCCCTCCTAAACATCTCTGTCCTGTGCAAAGCTGCAGGACACCATCTCCCCTCCTAAACATCTCTGTCCTGTGCAGATGTGCACGCAGGACACCATCTCTCCTCCTAAACATCTCTGTCCTGTGCAGATGTGCACGCAGGACACCATCTCTCCTCCTAAACATCTCTGTCCTGTGCAGATGTGCACGCAGGACACCATCTCTCTCCTCCTGAACATCTGTCCTGTGCAAAGCTGCAGGACACCAGGGGCCTATTGCACATTACTAGGATAAGGGATTAAGCCGGGATATCTTAGTTATCCTGGCTCAATTTATCCGTGATTAATTAATGAGTTTATCTAATGACTTTGAAACTTTGACTGCTGTAACTCAAGCCAGCGTGGCAGCAACTCTTCCTTTCACAGGATCTATGGTGTGTGTGTGTGTGTGTGTGTGTGTGCCTGTGTGTCTCCCCCTGCTGGACTCACGCAAGCACTGCAGGGCTGCTGTCTGTGAGTGTGGTTTCCGCGGGCAACAGAGACTCAGAGGACTCAGAAGGGGCGGGGTCTGGTTCGACCCGCTGGATCAGGAAGAGCAGGAAGCTCCCCACCAGACTGATGACCGTCAAGGAAATGAACAGCGTCTGGCGGTCCCTATCTGGACACACACACACACACACACACACACACAGAAGAAACATCATCCATCAAACACACTATTCCATGAACACAACTAGGCTGATGACTGTGACAAGACATGAAAATTGATAAACTGATGACCACCCCCATACACACACACACACACACCACATGACCATTCATTACATACACATGCATCATTCCCAGAACATAATCTCTTACAGTCATCAGTCTCCACACACACACACACACACGGAGAAAAAGCAATAATCTGCTAAAATCAGCTGTACTTCTATTCAATTCCTAGAAGTTAATTTGTCCCCAGTGGTCAATAAAGAATTGTGGAATCTCCCTCAGACTCAAAAGACTTACTCTGTGTGTGTGTCTGTGTGTTTATGTTAGTCGCTGTGGGTATGTGTCTGTATGATTGTGTGTATGTCAGGAGAGTAGGAACTCTCAGGACGTAGAGGTGGCCATCTCACCTGATATGTGCGTTTTCCCGTGCCAGGCGATGTAGACGTACAGGTTCCCAAAGAACATGCTAGAACACAGAGAAGAAAGGACATGTGGTTTGTTATGGTGTTGCTGCCATTCAATCCCATTCAAGTTCAACCCATCTTTAGTTACGATAAGGGTGTAGTTAATGTATTACTCATCTTTAGTTACGATGAGATTATTTATCTTTAGTTACGATGAGGGTGTAGTTATTATTCATGTTTAGTTACGATAAGGGTGTAGTTATTACGATAAGGGTGTAGTTATTATTCATGTTTAGTTACGATAAGGGTGTAGTTATTACGATAAGGGTGTAGTTAGTTACGATGAGGGTGTAAACGGCCTGTTGAGAGTATTGGATTCAGAACTTATTATTTTTATATATATGTGATTTAGGTCCTGATGCCTCCGTTTCTGGATAGTTAAGGGGATGGACCAAATATATTCTTTTTGATGTACTGTGGTTGTTATTGTACACCATCATGTGTAGCCATTTTTCATAACTTATGAAGAAATCAGTTAAATCCAAGGATTAAAGTTCTCCGTCGTACGACGGATTTCCGTCCATTTGATTTTAGAAATGTCATATTTGAGATCGATGCATATCCAATAAGAAAAAAAATAGGGGGACTATCACCTTTTCTTTTCCTTTTTTTTAAGGCAACTAAATATTAGGTCCGATGAATGAATGTGTGTGATGGTAAATGTTTAAAGACCTTAGTGTTCTTGAGAACTTTCTGTGTCTCAATCAGTGACCGCTCAAGAAGATACTTCAGCCATGAGTTTCGCTTTGTTTATGTTGTAGCTACACGCTTGTCTCATTGGCCTGGAGCGTTTGCTTAAAAAAAAAAGAACACGTCTGGAGGACTAACGGTCTAAAAGTTGGATTAAAGTGACACAATCGAGACAGCTGATGAGGTTGCCCAATAACTTTTTTGGATATGATATTGTGAGCTTGTGCAAATTCGGAAAAGAAGCGTAGGCTGTGTTCTTTCCGTGCATCAATGTAGACCATTTCTTACTATTGCGAACTCTTGTCAGGGGAGGTCATTAATTTTGGGTGTTACCTATGACTTGAACAGACAGCCTGCTATGCCACCCGATGTACTATTATTGTTACAGTTTTGAATCAATGCAACTAACATTATGTGTAAAGCAACGGAATATAAACCGTAGCCTATGCAATTTATTATCTCACTTTTAACGACAGTAGGTTGTGAGTGTATGTTGACAACAAATAACCATGCAATTAAAAGTCAACTTAAAACTTTGCTATTATTCATTTATAGCACAAAACCATAACCAGTAGGCCTACCAGAACCTCGCATATTAGCGTCATGATTTGTGTGCGTCTATTTGGCAAGGCCACTAGCTGTCATGGATGCGTTGTTGCTAAAGGAAGGCACAGGTGTCAAAAGTTAAAAAATAAATGGAGATGGGCGGCTTTTGGAAACGGGGGAGAACTAACAAGCCATGGTGTAAAGAAATTAAAGTGCCAGGGCTTTGCTTATGCGCGGTTTGCTGCAAGAAAATTGTTTATGGATGCAATAGGAAAACGTTTTAGCACGCCAACAATCAGAAGACTGCCATATCGTACACTTCAGGACATCTTCCTTATACCTGGTGCAACTAGCCACCAAGACAGAGGTAGGCTACGTTTATCTATGGCTGACCGTTTTTGCGCTCAGAAAGTAGGCTACGCATGTTCTTTCATAGCTAAACACCGCGACCTGTCCCTCACCATATCTAAAACCTCTTGTCAACCTTATACAATCTGTTGCTGAAGACAAAAGCGCCCTCTCCAGATTGTCGTTATCATGTGCAGACCTCCTGCATGAGCACACACAGTATTGCTGCTCATTGGAAAACTGAGTTGTCTGTAAAACTCAAAATTACCATGTTTTCATTAAATGCGGATGAGGCAACATTTTGAAATATGAACAATATCTAGGGGTTTTTTTTATTCGTTACTTTGATGAGGAAATGGGAAGTCTTGCAAACTTGATTTTATAGATTTTACTTGGTGTTGAATTGCATATTAACAAGAAAAAAAAATCTCCCCTTTAAACACTTTGGGCCTGAAGTAATTAAATAAGAGTGTAAGTTAAAGCCTTTCTACAATATTTCTGCAGTAGAAAAGAACAGCAATGGCTAATCAGCAATGGTCAGGGATGGTACTGAAATATTGTTTTGTTCATCAGGAACACTCAATCTCAATCAAGAACACTCTCAATTCGCCTTTATTCACATGTTGCCATTGGCAAAAACGAGGCTACAGGGTACACAAACCATAGGATTGTTATGTTCTATGCATTCACCTGTAGGTGGCATTAATTATATAGTAAGTGTACCCTGTAGCCTCGTTTTGGTTTAAACAATGGCCACTGTGTGAATAAGGCGAATACTACCTTTACTTTGCTGTTTGCATCTTTTTGTACATTAAAAACCTGCTATCTCTATACAGTAGGTAGATATGAACATATGACTTATGGCCTAATGTACCTGCTTATTTGGATCTGACTAACTTTAATGAAACAAGTGTATAATCATTTACATTTTGTGCATTTCCCAGTGGCACTATTTGATAAAATGTTCCAGCCATAAAGGCTGAAAAAGGGGGACTGAGAGAAAGTGGAATAGAACATTATGTCCAATATTCCAATATGTGGTTTAACGTTCTGCATTATGACCAATATTACAATATATGGTTTAATGTTCTAATAACTTGGACTTATATAGCGCCTTTCATGGTACCCAAGGTCGCTTTACAATGGGGGTTAGGGGTCAAAGGACTTGGTGAAAAGAAATGTTTTGAGGTGCTTTTTGAACATGGGCAGGGACGGGGCAGAGCGGACATGGAGTGGTAGACTGTTCCAGAGTGTGGGAGCGTTGACAGAGAAAGCCCTGCCCCCAAAAGTCCGCAACCTGGTGCGGGGGGTGGCCAGCAGGTCCTTGTCAGAGGACCGCAGGGAGCGTGACTGAGTGTAGGGGTGGAGGAGATCTGTGAGGTATTGTGGTGAGAGTCCATGGAGAGATTTGTAGGTGAGCAGGAGGATCTTGTAGATGATGCGTGACTTAACTGGCAACCAGTGGAGCTGTTGGAGAATGGGAGTGATATGTTGCCAGGGCTTTGTGTGGGTTAAAACCCTGGCAGCTGAGTTCTGGACATACTGGAGTCTGCTAAGGGCCTTGGTGGGCAGTCCAGACAGGACACCATTGCAGTAGTCCAAACGGGAGGTGATGAAGGCGTGGATGAGTGTCTCAGTTACTGAAGGTGTGAGTGTAGGCCGGAGTCGTGAGATGCTTCTGAGGTGGTAGAAGACAGACTTGGTGACATTGTTGATGTGGGACCGGAAGGAGAGAGTGGAGTCCAGAATAACACCCAGGTTGCGCACCTCAGTAGATGGGGAAATAGAGCAGCCATCCACAACCAGGGCCAGGTCTCCAATTTTCCTGAGCAGTGGTGCAGGGGCATTCTACATTTCTCATTAGTGGGTCACTTTGATACTAAAAGTATGATTCTATGTAATGACTGTATGATATCTGTACTGTCCCTGTGTATATCTGTGTGTGACTATTTAGAGATAAGCAGGAATATTATGACTTTGCAGTGTTTTACTGTTCTGCATGGCTGCGTCAGTAGCCATCTGCTCCGGATTGCCAGGTTGCCACTAATCGGGGTCTGATTCAGTGTAGTCCACGTGAGATGGGATGACCAACGCCATCTCCCGTCAGCCTGGAAGGATACTTAAACCCTAACTATTTCCTTGTCTAATGAGAGCAGCTGATGGATCTTTAGGTGACGTCATGCTGTCTCTCCCTTGATGCGCATCATTGTAAATAAACTCTGTTCCTGATTTGTCATACTATTGGTCTGACTGGGTCTCTATTAAATCTGTGGTATCAAAAATACCATCACTTAACCAGCCACAGCTGGTCCACTGCAGAACAGGGTTCACAGACTGCAGTGGTTCACATGCTGGACCATGTGAGCAGTTCACCTCACAGAGCACAGGGAGAGGGAGGGTGGTGACCTGCCTTCCCTTAATCATCTCCCCATATTCAAAACGTCAGCAGTTCACCTCACAGGGTACAGGGAGAGGGAGGGTGGTGACCTGCCCTCCCTTAATCATCTCTCTCCTTCTCTGTCTCCCCATATTCACCACATCAGCAGTTCACCTCACAGGGTACAGGTCAGGTCGCCTCTCTCTCCTCCTTCCATATTTCTCTCTCTCTCTCTCTCTCTCTCTTCTCCTTCCATATTTCTCTCTCTCTCTCTCCTCCTTCCATATTTCTTCTCTCTCTCTCTCTTCTCCTTCCATACCCCCCGCCTCTCTCTCTCGTCTGACAGCCAGTTCCTCAATTTCAAAAGTTCCCATTGAAAGAAAAGGTGGAGTCTTCATGATTTCAACATTGCTTGTGTTTCTGGTGTGTGTGTGTTTCTGGTGTAGCAGACACTTTGTATTTGGAGGAACACTCCAATGTTTTGGGAAATCAGCTTATCTGAGTTGGATAAGACGATCGGCCCCTTCTCTTCTCTGTGCATGCAATAACCCAGTCTGACACCGTTAGCCTAGCTTAGCATAATTACCTGCTAGTGGGTTACTCCAGGTAGCCTAGCTTAGCATAATTAACTGCTAGTGGGTTACTCCAGGTAGCCTAGCATAGCATAATTAACTGCTAGTAGGTTACTCCAGGTAGCCTAGCTTAGCATAATTAACTGCTAGTGGGTTACACCAGGTAGCCTAGCTTAGCATAATTAACTGCTAGTGGGTTAGACCAGGTAGCCTATAGCTCCCGGCTCCCTATAGGCAGACAGACAGACAGACAGACAGACAGATGAATGCTTACCTAAACTGCAGCAGGGCCCAGAAGATGCCGGTGTTCCGGCCGATGGTGCTGTCCGAGGAGTTAATGGTCAACAGGTTCCCCTGGGCAGTCCACAACACTGAAGAGAAGAGAAGAGAAGAGAAGAGAAGAGAAGAGAGAGAGAGTATATGACCTACTGTATACTTCTGTAATATGTTTGCACTTCTACTAAAGTTGTGGAGACATTTGATTGTGCATGTCAAACTCTGCAGCTCTCCGGGTTAGTGTGTGCTTCACCTCCTTGGTTGTCAGTGTTGTGCAACTTCACACTTTTCATCAACTAGTTCAAAGTTCAGTTCACATAGGTTCAAAGTGAACAGCTCACGTTCATAGTTCACCATTTCAATTTTGAACTAGTTCAAAGTTCAGTTCATTTTTTGGGTGAGAATCGAGAATGAAAGACCCTGCAATCAAAAGCCACAACAAATTACTGTGTTGTGTCTTGCAATAAAATCAATTAGGCATACTACTAGATCTTAGATTCACACAAAACGAATTTTTTTTTATAAAAGTAGCCTATGGACAAAGGACAAAAACATGGTTTTTGTTTTTGGTTTATTGGTCTATTGCCCAATACTGTTCCTCTAGAAAAATATATCCTAAGAAATGTATCATTAAAAAACAAAAGAAATCATTTTAGTGTGACAGAAGGACATTTTTGTCAAACAGCTTGAGGTACTAACGTTTCAGATTGAGATAGAGGTGCTCTAAGCGATGCTGGGTAACGTCACTTCTGTTGACTTTCAAACAAAACAGAGAGCTAGCTCGCTACTTCCTCCCCATCCCTCCCGTGCAATTGAAACTGTCTTAAACGCGCATCTCATCTGTGATTTGCTGGAAAAGTTTGTTATGTTTTTATGGGCTAGGTTTGCCAGGTTGTTTTTGTTGCCGTTTTTGGAGCCTGGGCTGTCCACAGAGATCGCGTTTTTTACAGACCAGTTCCACCTAGCCATTCCATTGAACCCCATTCAATTTGGCGCCACTTTGACATCAAATAACGTTAACAGCTGAAGCGTTTTAAGCCTTTATATGAACTTTTTCTATTTTCGGACTAATACAACATTGTGTGATTGGTGTCATAACGTCGTAACTGAAGCTGAGTAATAAACTTTTTTCCGAAATCAATGCTAACATGACGGAATTTACGTAATGAACATGCGACAAGAGCGGGTTAAAGAGTCGCACAGGAGCAAAATAACCGTATTCTCTGGATAAGAAAGCATCGGACCACAACATTTCAGCAAAGTTTTGATGGATTGACAGTAGGCTATGAATGTGGCGAGTGTTGTTAATATGATATCACATTTATCTACGAACAACACTTAAGAAAAGTAAATGTAGACATGGTGGTAACAAAGTAAAGGGCTACATAACCAATCTCTCGGTGCAGCTATCACAAGAGTTACACGAGTCAGACTACTTGTCTATGTTACATCTACGTCCCCTGAGCCTGCGCAGAAAGCCTCGTCGACCAACAGAAAGGGTTGAAATTTGCTTCACCCGTCTCAACTGACGTCTGCGTGATGACTCTGTCCATATCTTTTACTGTCTATGGTTGCTAGTTTGTGTGTGCAATGCATCGTGGGTAAGGTACTGTAATGAAATTGTGTAGTTTAGGGGTTGCACTCGTGAAATGTGGAAGTGAGACAACGATATGTTGTTGGAAAAGTATGAGCAGCAGACCATGTCACTCGTCAGGAGAAGAAAAATTCTGTGACGTTTAATTAGACCTCAACAGTGGCGCTCGCTTCACGTAATCTGAACTGAGTTCACGTTGTAGTTTTTAATTTGCAAATATGTTGCGTTCAATTCAAAGTTCACAGAAAAATGAACGTGTTCAATGAACGCGTTCTTTTGAACTCATTCACGCACAACACTGCTGTGTGTTCACTAATTCACAGATGGGATAAATGCAGAGACCAAATTCCTTGAATATGCAAGTATACTTGGCCTATAAACCTGATTTACATTTACATTACATTACATTTACAGTTAAGAACAAAATTATTCATACCCCTGGCAAATATTGATTTAATGTTGATTTTCTCTTGACCAATATGTTTGTTCTGACTGAAAATGACACTGTCACATGCCAAAAGGTTGCAAGACAATGTGGGAAAAACATGGAATCAAAAAGTGTTTTCATCTTTTTAAACATTTCCATTACATTTACTTGGACCAAACGGTTACCTGCTGCGGCGATGCCGACCAAAACCGATGCCGTGTAGAAACTCCAGGTCAGCGGATGGATAAACATGGCAATGTAGCCACTACAGAGGGGAGAGAGAGAGAGAGAGAGAGAGAGAGAGAGAAAGAAAGAAAGAAAGAAAGAAAGAAAGAAAGAAAGAAAGAAAGAAAGAAAGAGAGAGAGAGAGAGAGATTGAATGCTAATATATTGACTGTAAAAAAAAGTGCCTTCAGGTGGTTGTTCGGTCAGACCAGGTGTTTATTATATCAATACATTAAACCGTATACACACACCACCCCCCAACCAATCAATTATCTTGGAAAATGGAGTGTGTGTGTGTGTGTGTGTAGCTCACCTGTAGAGGAGACCACTGAAGAACATGGCCAGCTGTGGACCAATGACGGCCACCACTGAGGGAGCGATGAGGTTGGAGGCCGAGAACACGCCATAGATGATGGACATACTAAACAAACAAACAAACAAACAAACAAACAAACTTTTAGTAAGTCACCTATTCATTCATTCATTCATTCATTCATTCATTCCAGGTCTTTCCTATAATGGCGGCCGTATCCACCAACATTAAGCGTTTCATCATGAAGTCTGCTCATCCTGCTCATTAGTGACTCTGCAAAACTGAAGACTTTCAAATTAGAAACTTTAAAGTTTCTGTTTTTCTTTTCCTGCTGAGGGCCATGGTAATGCTCAGGGAATGAGGTAGGGTGTTAGAACCCGTAAAAGCGTGAGGTAGGGTGTTAGAACCCGTAGCACCATGAGGTAGGGTGTTAGAACCCATAAAAGCGTGAGGTAGGGTGTTAGAACCCGTAGCATCATGAGGTAGGGTGTTAGAACCCGTAACAGCATGAGGTAGGGTGTTAGAACCCGTGACAGCATGAGGTAGGGTGTTAGAACCCGTGACAGCATGAGGTAGGGTGTTAGAACCTGATGTGGTACCTGGTGTATCCGCTGCCATGGAAGTCTGAGCTGTTGTAGCTCTTCAGAACGGTTTGCTGGGAAGACAAGTAGGAACCGCGTTTATGAAACCACACGGGAACCACGTTTATGAAACCACACGGTATCAGGACAGAAGACAAAAACTTATTACCACGTTTATGAAACCACACGCTATCAGGTCAATGACAAAAACATATATCCGCCACTTTACCTGATTTTACACATAAACATGTTTAGGTGAAATATTTATGTGAATGCTAATTATATTTGTAAACTTCAGAGAGGAGGAACTGTACTGTACTGTGCTGTTGTCCTGTTCTCAGTCTTGTGGAAGCTGCGTAGTGTCAACCATGACGTAACCGGAGGGTTGCCGGTTCGAACCCCGACCAGTAGGCACGGCTGAAGTGCCCTTGAGCAAGGCACCTAACCCCTCACTGCTCCCCGAGCGCCGCTGTTGTTGCAGCCAGCTCACTGCGCCGGGATTAGTGTGTGCTTCACCTCACTGTGTGTTCACTGTGTGCTGAGTGTGTTTCACTAATTCACCGATTGGGATAAATGCAGAGACCAAATTTCCCTCACGGGATCAAAATAGTATATATACTTATACTTCCAACAAGGAGGCCTACATCCAGAATGGAACAGGTCTATCAGGTATTCTCCAACAAGGAGAAATGCGATGTACGACCAACTTACTTCCCTGACAAAACTGACCCACTTATTCGGTTTAGGGCAGGTGATCTGCCGCATTCGCTTTTGTTTCCTTATAATCTCGTTGCAACTTCTAGCATTTAGTATATTTAACTTTTTAGTTGTTCGGTATGACGTCACGTTACCTCGATGTTCCCGCATGTTTGAAAGGCGGTGAACATGAACATAAACCCGAAGCCGAGGACGATGATGTTGAGCAGCGACTTTCCTTCGGGGCTCATGTTGACGGGACGCTCTCGCTGTGTCACCACAACGTCTCACGGCCACCTATCAGCATTGATCAGAGGAAAGAGAAATTATATTTTACATCGCTACACTGACATGATCAAAGCCTAATAAAACTAATGGAAGCATGGGAGTTGGAGGCATTTTGAAAGTGGGTGGGACATTTCATGGGGGTATGAGGGTCCTCCCCCAGAATTTGTTTTTTTTGGACAAGACGCAATTTCCTGAATTCTGGTACATTTTAACAGGTTATTTAGATACTTCTATATAAAAAATAAAGGTATTAATTCAATGACTAATTCGGAACCAGCTTTACTCATGGCAGAGCTAGTGAGCGGAGCTGAGCGGTGCGAATATATCCCGGTCCTCGCTCAGGTGGCTGTTCACTCGGCCGTTCCTCCGCTCAAATTCACGTCAGACCGCCCCGCTCAATTTTGCTCCCCGCTCCACTTAAAAATCCTCCCGCTCCAGTGAAATTGCTCCACGCTCGCTCCAATTTAAAAGAGGGAGAAATAATCTACAAGCCGAATTGTCACCTTAGAAAACTTAAATCCCAAAGAACTAAGAGCAAGGTCAATGTCACTCATAGAACATTTATTGTAAAAGATAATGCCACACTGATAGTGCAACAACGAACAAGCTTGGCAACGTCAATACACAAGCCTAAAACTAAAGGGATCAGTGGGATTAATTAATACAGGTTAAGCATCCAAGTTTTACTTCAGCCTTACTTGATATGAAGCATATTCAAATTGCTCACGTTTTTCTTTGCACTCTGTAGCACTCATGTTTCCGCGAAATGTGTCTTCTTCCAAAATGAATCTTTACTCACTGGAACAGTGTCACCACATGGTTGTTCTTGCTCTACTTTGTTAGTATCTAGTTGTTTTGTAGGAATAGTACGCTTGTAGGCCCTATGACCTATAAGTTTTCTTTCTAAAATATTTAGCGACTCCATCCCCAACGAACTTACTATGGCCAATATCTTTGAAATTTAACGGTCTTAAGTTAACCATGCAGTTGCAATATCTGTTAAATTAATTTATTTAATGCTTTGAATGCAGCCCCAGAGTGGCTATTGGGTAGCCTGGAAAATCCAGACCCTGGTAATCTAGAAAGATTAAGGGTCTGGCCACGAACAATGTAATGGCCCAACTCGAGGGGCTGCACCAAGTATGCATTTGAAAATCTCACAGCACGCAATTGGATAACACTAGACCAATGTTTACTCTGAATGATTCCGGACTTTGACGCAATTGGATAACACTACGACCAATGCTTACTGACCTCCAACGTTGAAGCACTGTCGTCATCAGTTTAGCTCGCCTCTGGCCCGCCTATATCAGATACGCCGCTTTGATGGGTTCCCTCAGATGCAAGGGGTAAAAGTAACGTGCATCAATGCTCATTGCCAGAGTGACAATTCCATTGTGCTCTTGCGAGAACACAGGATTCCCGGTGGGCCTAACTTTTTTGTGGCAGTCTGAATGTCGCAAGCTTAAAGATATAGGCCTATTGTTTCTGAAGTTCATTTGCTGCGCCCTCGCGTTACTTCAGCAGCCTACATGTAGAACGGTCATTAGGCTACTTGCAGAAACCTCAAAGCGAACGTGAAATTTCGTTAAGTCAATTCTTTGCTATGTGATGGCACACCATTTTACTGTAGGCCATCTCTATTCAGTTCACCATGCTTACATTTTCAAAATCAAAGACTGGTTTGTGTTCTTTCCAGGGCTTTGAACCAGAATGTTTTGCCAATTGGTTCATTCTGAACAGAAACAGTATTTTAATGTTTCCAGTTTTGGTTCCTCCCACCCTAAAATTGACGTTCCCGAACTGGTTAGAACAAAAAAATATTGTTTCTGACCCGGTTAATAACGTTCTGTGTCAGCTGTCGGACAAAAATATATGCTTTCAAATGGGCTATTAATAGTCACAATATTGTCTTTTAGACTATCAGGAAACATAATAAAACACTAGGCCACTGCTTTATAGAAGCTGCACCAGTGTCTTCCTATAGCCTGAATAAGTTCCTGGTCAAACAAAAAATGCTGTCATATATACAATATATGTTTGGTCGCCGGTACGGTAATATTGGATTCTTAATTGGATACCTTCCCATTGTCTAAATGCCAAAATGAGGACTTTTACGTTTTTCCAAATAAATTAAAGCTGCCTTAACGTTAATGCTAGTTTTTTCCAACAATGTTTATCACGGCCTAGTAAAAAGAGAAACAGGTGAAATGAAATCATTGATATTTGGAGACTTAGTAGGCCTTTTGATTGCCTGCTCGTGTCTGTCTGCACTGTCCATACAGTCATTGAATGACAGGAGGTGACCCTCACCATTTCATTGAAGACACAAACTTTCTCAGGAACAAAAAAATAACCGTATTAACCGGTTACCAATAATTTAATTTAATTTAAAAATCATTTCTGTTCCGGAACATGAAAAAAAAATCATAAAGTTACTGGTTTCTTTTTTGTTCCTAGCAAAATGGCAAAAGTTTCTCGTTTTCGTTCCATGAACCGGTTCAAAGCCTTGGTTTTTCTGGATTTAAATGGCATTCCGAAGGTCAATGAGAAAGTCCATGTTCCAAGAGGTGTGTCTGGTGCTATTTTAAACTAGATGTACCGCATACCGGTACAAAATATGACCGCCGCTCAGTCCTGTACATCCGTTCCTCGAAAATAAATCACACTTCAATTTGTCTCCATATTTTACTCCATCCCCCACTCTTGAAACTTTTGTGTATGCTTGTTTGGCATGCCTGAGTGTGTGTAAAGCGGCTGCACAGAAAGTAGCCTACTGGTGCTGAAAAGGGAATAGATTGTAGAATAGCCAAAGAAGATGTAGCATTGTTATAAAACCTTTAAAATCTCTAAACAATCACAAGTAGGGCAGTTCATTACAGTTCATCCATTGCAACTGGATTGATGAAATGTCACTTACACCTGTAGGCTACATTGTATTTGGGAAAAGCAAAAGGTATCAGCATAATGTTATTTATTTATTTTTAAACAAAAACATCTCTGTCAGTTCCATGCCGTTTTCAAAGCTATCAAAAACAAAGGTCATTTTTTTGGATGGATGGATTTTTGTGAATGTTTCTTCTTCTACATAAGATTTTTAGTCATCTTTAGTTCATGTAATACTTTATTGTCAATGCACAAATTAAGTAACAGTAGTCTGAAACGAAATGCTGTTTTACATCTAACCAGTGGTGCAAATAACTGACATGTCCAAATGGGCCTTGATGAAATGCGTCGCTAGACTGTTCATACACATTTTAACGGGCCATAGTTGAAGAGCTGTTGTCCGTTATTGTTCGTGCAAATATAGGCTGATTCATGTTCCCTTGCATTGTGTAACTGAGGTCCATGGCTAGTCTGGCTTTCACCAGACCAAGCTCAATCTTTTAAGAAATCAAAAAATAAATAGCGGGCAGATCCGGCTGGGTTCACCCGATATTGTTGTTGTTATGTTGTTGTTATTGTTGTTGTATTGAGGTTGTTATTTAGGAAAAACTGGGGGGCCACGGGGACGAAACGAAATTTTTCCGTAAAAGTCTAGTGGGGCTACATACCCACCAAAGTTCATGTGCCCCGGTGGTTCGGTGTCCTGGGTATCGTTGACCAAAAATTCAGGAAGTAAATGACGGAAAAAAAAAAAAAACTTTGACAATCCCTATAAATACATAATAAATCAGCCTTTCATAAGGCCGCCTTGATTTGGAACTTGTGCCCTGTGTGTGTGTGTGACAGAAGCGGATGGGAAAATGCGCGTAAAAAGGAAAAAAAAAGCTTACCGCGATTTACGCAAACAGATGCTGAAAACAGCACTGGTATTTCGCACGGCAAAAGTGTGTGTTTAAAAAGTGGGTGGGACGTGGCGATAGACAAATCGGTTTCATTGTACAGGATATTCAGACATGAGAAGAGTCGACGTGAGAAGCTGTACACCAGTTAGCCTAGATTATTATTAAGCACAAACAAGCTAAGGTCTTTCATTAGCGGTCTTGTGGCGACGTTTTGCGGACACGTTTTTCCATGATATTGACTTCTACTAATCTTAACTGACCTTCAACGAGACGGATGCAATCAGCACCTCAACTTACCGAATGTATCAGTGGTGTAGTTTAACGTTACTTTTCAAACCAGTTTTCGGGTTAAACAAAAGGTCCCATCATTATAACCTTTGCGAGCAGATCCCAGTCGCGTGCAGATAGGACTGTCATGAAAACCATGTGACTTGCCGACTAGCTGGTCAAGTTTTCCTGTGTGACCACTGTATCTACGGCAGAACATCAAATATGCTGTCGCTGGTGTTTTTCAATTTACGATTTATGGCTTCACCGCGGACGTCTGTCATGTGAGACGTCAGCTGACCGACACTGCAGACTCACATGTCAGTGCACCATGGGAAAATGAGTTCCACAAGAGAATTTCGATGGGCTCTGGTCCCACATACTTAAAAATTGTTTTAAATCCCAATCACAAGATTAGGAACAACATTAAAACACATTGCACATTACTCGACACACATTACTCAGCTTTATTGAGTGTCACTTCTAAATCACTCTGGATAAATAAGCTTCTTTATTGAGTGTCACTTCTAAATCACTCTAAATAAATAAGCTTCTGTGGGCTGAATCCTTTGCTACACTGACAGTTAATAATTTAGCAGCCACTTTTATTACAGTGTGACTAGTCTGTAAAGTGAGGTGGCCTAATGCTACTGCACTTGGCCCACTGTGGGCCTAATTCTACTGCACTTGCCCCTCTGTGTGAGGTGGCCTAATGCTACTGCACTTGCCCCACTGTTCCCCAATCAGTCACCATGCAGATCACATACTGTGTGTGTGCCACAGCAGGGCAACAGAAGCCATATGGAATGTCGCTGTTTACATAATGACAGACTTGCAGGCCATGCCGATACCAGGAGAACCCCCCCCCTCTCTCACACACGCAAGCCGCAGCAGTAGGTGAAGTAGTTGAAGTGGTCAAGGTTGCATTAGGACCTGTGGCTGCCTTTGATCTCACATCTTTAACAGCATCTCTAGTTCCAAAACGCACAAGAGAGCTCCTGCTGTTTCTGCCCAGCGCTGCATGATCGAACGCCCCCACTGATTTGTTATTATTGTGGTTGTTAATACCGTAAATAGAGTATTAAAGCTACACTTTAGAGAGGGCTCGGAGCTGTTTGGAAGTGTTCTGTTCTTTATGCTTCAGGTGTGTTGAGAAGCATCTTCCCCAACCGACCGCGTGGATACCAGGCCCCCCAGGCCATAGACAGCCATTTCCTCATGACACTTCCCTTACAGAACAAAATATATGAATCTTGCAGTATGTTAGGACAAAATATTATAGCAATCTTATAGGAATACTATAAAGATATTACAGCAATCTTATAGGAATACTATAAACAGCAACCTTATAGGAATACTATAAAAATATTACAGCAAACTTATAGGAATACTATATAGATATAATCTTATAGGAATACTATAAAGCTATTATAGCAATCTTATAGTATTTTAGGACATAGAAGTACTATAAGATTGTACTATAGGAACGCTATAGCGGATAAGGATATTATTGAGGTATCACAACAAAAACTGCATTTTCACAGCAGTGCTCTGTTCCAGCAGTCCGTCCAACACAGGTTTATATTAAGGTTTATATTATGGTTGTAGGATTTAGCAGACACTTTTGTCCAAAGTGACATACAAATAACAACAATACAATTGTTACATTTAACAGTAAACTAAATGTTGCTAAGACTACATTAAGGAGAATAGCAATAATAAACAACAATGTCAATTCAATCAATAGCCTAATGAAAATAAACAAATTCTATAATTTACAAACCATAACGTATAAGAAACGGTTAATAAACTAGGTGCATATTAAATCTCAGGGCAGGGTCTGTTCTAAGATACTTGGAGGTATACTAAGATACTATGGAGGTGTTTAGCTAAACCAGAGAGGTAGTGCTCATAGGCTTACTTCTTTTAGCTTTGAAACCATAGGCCAGACGGGCTCTGGGCCAAGGGGCCAACCATAGACTGTATATATAGTTCTATTTATACAGTCTATGGGGCCAACCAAAGTCAGCCACTCCCATGGGGCCACGCCCCCTCCAACCTTCCAAAACAATACTTCCGGGTCACATATTAGAAATATTTTCATTTGGGTAGTATTTTTAAAAAGTTAGTGGAGAATTTATGTTGTCAAATTTTTCACTGCTTTACTGATGTACATCAGACACTTTCCAGTTGTTACTTCAAGGTTTGGGTACTGGTAAAATAGTCCTTCCCCTGATGCCCAACCCCCTCCTTTAGAGCCCGCCATTTTGTGAATGGAGCAGCTAGCTAGTTAGCTCGTTGTCTTGCCTTATTTGTACCTGCAGAATACTTCAGACAGCTGCTTACAGTAGACGGGTGTACTTCGCTATTTTATTATTACATTTTATAATAATAAAACCCATTTTATTGGTAGCGAGGCTACGTAACCTTATTAATCCGATCATTTAGCCATCTTCGTCTAGCCTACTTTGTAAAGTTTGTAAACATGAGTTACAGTTATGGCAGACCGCCGCCCGCAATTGAGGGCATGACTTCACTGAAAGTGGATAACTTGACGTATCGTACCTCACCAGAGACTCTTCGCCGTGTCTTCGAGAAGTATGGGAGAGTCGGAGACGTCTACATCCCAAGAGACCCCTACAGCAAGGAGAGCAGAGGCTTCGCTTTTGTTCGGTTCCACGATAAACGGGACGCCGAGGATGCGATGGACGCCATGGATGGTGCCTTCCTAGACGGCCGCGAGCTGCGGGTTCAGATGGCCCGTTATGGAAGACCCCCAGACTCTCACTACGGACGTCGTGGAGGACCTCAAAGAAGGCACAGCGGACGGCGCAGTAGAAGGTAATGTTGTCATAGTTGTTGTTGTTTTGAACAGAAGAGGGTGTGTAGCTACAGTGGTAACGTTAACGGTGTGACGTCCCTTTGCTAGCCGACCTTAGTGAAATGTGTACAGTGCTAGCTAGCTTGCTGCTGTCAGTTAGTCACTTATTCAACTGAAATTTGCGTTAAGAGAAGCTAGAATGTTCCAGGTCAGTCAGAGCCGATAACGTTTCATTCAAATAAGTCTCTCGACTCGCCTGGGTTTTGTAAAGACCTCTGCAAGTCTGTCAAAGGACCAGGTACCCCAGTACACAACGTTGGCCTCTGAAGTTTAACACCTTCACACCCGTGGGGTGTACTACGAATCTCGATTAGTGGGGTTAGCGAGGTATGTTGCGCTCAAAGCTAGGGTATGCTGTGACACGAAAGTGGATTTGTTTTAGTGTCGCTATATCACCATGGCATCTTATGCTGTCAACCAAACCTGGTCGGGAGGAGGTTATGTGCTAAATTATAGCTCAAATCGTGTAATCTACCGCCCACTGACCAATCAATTGTCTTAAAAACGAAGTTATCTCACGTGTAGGATTCTGTCATATATCTTACAGGTGGATCTCCGCCTCTACTAACATTTTGGATCTCGAATGCGCTTTAATAGTGCTGTGCGTGCAAATATCCCACTATGGACGTGCATACAATACAACAACTGATGACAAATTATTTATTTGATGTTATAGGTTAGACACAAAAAATGACCGCAGTGTAGACTACACTATCGCTCATAAATGCGGAAGTAATTGTTTTTAAATAGAGGCGGTCTTGTGCGTCTCCACGTTTCACGATTGGCCAAGGTCATCCCAACACCGAGAACGCGCACAGATCTGAGCTGAAAGCCTAGTTTGACAAATATATCACATACCTGCAATCGTAGTATCACTTAACGTATACCCCTGAGTCAAGGCTTTGTCAAGCCTCGATATGTCTACATAGCCTAGATATGTCTAACGTGCTTCGTAGTATACCCCACTGGTGCGGTAGCAACTACCCCTACTGTAACTTATTCCGGATTTCACATGGCGGAATTGTGATTTTGAGACGAAGTTTTTCTCTGTATGATGCTTTGACTACTTAAAATGTTTGAGATTGGTTTAACCATCTCCCTCAAGAAGAACTATGCCTACCAGCAACAGCATTTGTATGTTTGTGTATGGACAAGGACAGTGTTATGAGGTAGATAAGAGTCTTTCTATTAATAGTATTAATATTAGTGAACATTGTGCATTTATTTAAAGTGTTTGAGATGGAGGGGGTATTTACAAATACACCATTTGAGTCCCTCTGCATGGGAAAGACCATCAGTAGACTGTTGATGGTGAGGGACAGGATGGGGCCAGGAGGGTTAGTGGTGTGTTAACTTGGTGGTTCTTAAACTGGGGGTCGCCAAAGATATTGGAGGGGTCGCAAAATGATTTGCAGTCTGGATTAAAGACGTTTTTCTAAAGATTTTTAGTAAAACGCTGCCATTGACATAATGCCTTTGGTGGTGACAGTCTACCTATGAGAGAAGACATTTTCTGCCTCTGCTTCCAATTCCCATCCCTCATTTCAAAACCAAATTCCGCCGGTTAGAGAGAAGGGGGTCGTGAGACCTGGCCCATGTTTTTTGGGGGGTCACTAAACAAAAAGTTTAAGAACCACTGAGTTAACTCACGCTAAGTGGTTAAATAACCAACTAAAAGATGGTTCGTCACAGCGTTTAGAATATAATTTAGCCTAGTTGGTTTTGTAGGGTTTGTGCATTTTTGGTCACTATAGTGCAGATGTGGAAATGGGGGGTGGGGGGTTGGGGTCACTCAGCAGTTTTCCTTCATGTCTGCCATCTATCATACATATTTTACCAGCATTGGGCTGCTGCTGTTACTAACTTTACTTACTGATGTCACTTCCTGTTTCGTTGGTAGCCCGAGGCGGCGGAGGCGTAGCCGGTCCAGAAGCAGAAGCCGCTCTCGCTCCCGCAGCCGGTCCCGATACAGCCGCTCGCGCTCCAGATCCAGATCCCGGTCCCGGTCCAGGTCTTACAAGGCCTCTTTGGGCCCAAGTCCCTTCACACGCAGGGAGCAAGACCAAGTCCCCAAGGCTCCAGGTCCAGATCCAGGAACCGGTCTCCAGTGTCCAACAAAGGGTCCAAGTCCAGGTCCCGGTCTCGGTCTAGAACTCCTCCGGAGTCGCCGGGAGAGAATGGGACCGCATCTCCGTGAAGCGGCGCCACGCTGAATGTGAGTACAGCCAAGGGTCTGGAGGCCATGCGGACTCTTGAAACCATGTGCCCTGATTTAGTTGGAAAAGATTAGAGAATTAAAGTTTAAAATCTGCACTTCTTTACATAATGGGATTGGGCGAGGGAGGTGTGTTTTTCTAGCCCTCCGACCACCCTGGGACATTTTGCCTGTAAAAGGCTCAAGTCTAGTGGTTAACCATTAGCTCTTCCCTAACTGTGGAAACAAATAGGACCATTTGGCTTCCCAACTCTTTTCCTGCTTTCTGAAATTCAAACATACGGAATAGTATCGCCCAAACCAAAGCCAATTAAGCTCCGTGTTTTTTATTTTATTGATACTGTTGTGTCCACTGTACCACGACGTATACACAACATTAGCCTATCCCATCGTAGCCTTATTTTCTGTGAGTGTGCGGATTAATTCAGCAGAAGCTGCTGGTGTGTGAATGTCATTGACATGTGGACTTCTCTCCTCCAAGCTGGTGTCTGTCTGTTCGTGAGTGAGAGGAGAGGAGAGGAGAGGAGTGGAGAGGAGAGGAGAGTTGGGGAAGGAGTGATGGAGTGATGGAGAGGAGGTGTAAGGGGCAGGTAGAGGGGAGGCTGAGGCACCCCTGCACGAGCACGAGCTTCCGGCTGCTGTTTGGGGGTTACCACGGCGACGCAGCAGCAGGTTGGTCTCGCTCTGTTTGGGGGGTGTGGCGCAGAAGATGGGCGCCTGACGGGCCGGCCCTCTGATTGGGCGATGCCTGCAGGTGAACGGGCGTGGCATGCCGGTGACGTGGTGTGTGAGGAAAAAAAGAGGGCATTGATCAAATGGTAACAAAGGTTTGTGTATTCTGATACCCCTCCATCCAACATGGTATTGCTCAGTTCTAATACCCCCCCAACCCCACACACACACACCAAGGTGAGTTGGCAGACTGCTCGACACCCTCAGCTCAACAGCTGAGCAGTTTGAAAGGCGGAACTATCTACGTATGGGCGGAGTTAGAATCATGACAAATCAGGAAATGAGGAGTAGTCGGAGACAGGGGACATGTCCGCAGTGAACAATCTGAAGGTTTGTTTTGAATTTCCCCTCGGGGATCAATGAAGTATCTATTGTCAGAGCAAGCTTGGTCTCTAGCAAGCCTGAAGGTACACTCACTTCACCCCAGGTACCGAAAGGTGGCCTGATCAGCAATCAGCATCAGTAATGCTCTAAAACGTTAAGTGTAAACTAATCCAAAAGCTGATAATTTCATTGGTTGAAAAGTCGGCTACAGGTGCTCTCTAAAGACGTGATGGTAAGACCTTCACACCAAACATGAGACTTTATTAAAAGAGCGCTTCTCTACCAAAGAGCGGCGGCAACTCTTAATGTGGAGGGTGCTGATTAGACATTAGTGTAAGATCCCCATTTATAGATCCCAGTTACACAAGCGACCTTGGGTTTGAGAAAGGCGCTATATAAAATAAACATATTATTATTATTATTATTATTAGTAGTAGTAGTAGTAGTAGTAGTAGTAGTAGTAGTAGTAGTATTTATTACATCTGTAAGTCAGCAACGATCTGTAGACGGTCACAGTCCAACACTAAGCAATGCATTCTGGGTTGTTCTCATCAAGAACAGGAAGTGACTGCTCCATACAGTTCCCCTGGACTCATTAGTGTGGGGGGTTCCAGACTGATCGGTGTTCTCAGTTGTGTTTCCATGACAACAGATACCCCCCCCCCTCGCTGGTCTTAAGAGCCTCACTTGGTCTCCTCTCCCCACAGATGTCTTCAGTGGGGACCCCAACGCCAGCTTCACTGAGGATCTGACCCTGGCCTCCGCAGCCTTTGGAAGAGAAGCCGTCGCCCGTTCGCAGTCATGACTGGACTAAAAGGTTACTATTGACTTCAACTCAAAGTCTCCTTATTTGTTTAAAAAAAAATAGTGAAAAAAAAACAACAACAAAATGTCTGTTTGCTTTGTGTTTTTGTTTTCCATTTTGCGTTCTGTTCTGTTTGCTTTCTCACAGCTTGGCAGGACTTTTTATGTTTTATAAGAGAACTAAGAGAAACTCCCGTGTGAATGTTGCCATTCGTTCAGTAGGATGAGCTTGTGGTACTTTTGAGGTAAAAATATATTCTACAGGAAGGAAACTTTATAACTTTACCGGCCCTTTTTCTGAGCCTTTAATGACATTTATTAATATGTTCCACTGCTGGAGTATGCTATCGAAATGTAGAAGTTTGGCCTGAGACTGATCTTTAAACGTGGAACCTAATTCTCTCTCAAGGATTTCGGAGTTGATTTTTTTTTTTTTTTATTATTTTATTTTTTCTGTAATAAAGTGATGAATTGTTTTCTTCCTTTCTAAAGTTGTTGTGTGTCCCTGTTGGCCGTAACCCTGTGGTCTCTAACCCTCCCTTGTGTGTCTGTTTGTGCACTAGGCGTGGGTGAGTAGCAGTTGGTTTGAGTGCTGGTTAGCTGTTAAAGATGGCGTGTTGCCGTTGCTGTGCAGAGAAAGTGCTTGGCTGGTTTCCAGTTTTCTCCAGATATCGCCAGTGGTAACCGTCGCCCTGGTGACTGACCACTGAGTGAAAGTGGGTGCCCGCAAGTGGCCCAATTTTCTCTTTTTGGTAATGCATCACAAATGTTTGATATGCCATCACACTTGGTTATTATTTCAAAATGATTATTCTTAACGGAAACTGGTGTCATCCTGGCCTGCGAGCAGCGCAGAGATGCCCGTCTGCACTGTGTGCTCCAGAAGTGCTTCTTCTGTAAATCAATCAATCATCTGTTTTCATGAAATTAATAAAAAAAAAATAAAAAAAAGCAAATTGGTTTGTGTGTCAACTCACTTAATGATAATTTAATGATGATATTAATCATAATAAAACCCCAAAACTGTTCATTGTTTTCTTGCTTGATTAAACGCACTCATTTGCCTCAGTTCTGGGCTGTTCTGATTTCAATGTGTTTTCTTTATTTTCATGACTTTACATTATAGATTCTCACTGAAGGCATCACAACTATGAATGAATGCAAAGTTATTTGGCCCACAGATGAATATTTATCAAGTTATGGCTTGCTGAATATGGTATTAAAAAAAAAAAAAAAATAGCAACTTTGAAGAAACTAGAATATAAGACGTTTTCAGTTATTTCACACTTTTTTGGTAAGTACATAATTCCACGTGTTCATTATTTACATCAAAACGATTAGTCATGAAAATAAAGGAAACGCATTGAATGAGAAGGTGTGTCAACTTTTGGCCTGTACTGTATGTGGTTTAGTGATTAACCTCTGGGTAAGTTAAATTTAAGTATTCTTTTGAAGATCTGCAGCTACTGGGCTAAGCCAGTAACCCCATCAGGTTTCATTTAACCATACACTTTAAAAAAAAAAAAGTGCTTTACACTAAACCCCATTCCTGTGATGGAAAAATACACACATTGCCATTTCCCTCTGTTTGCATTGTATTGAGTTACATTCAGGAAGATGCCACATTTTCAACAAAAATAAAAAAATATTTAGATTATATTTCGTTACATTCACACAGAAGGCGCTTTCTCACTCGGGCCCAGTTATAGTCTCTGACATCACTAAGCTGCCCTCCACTTAGTGATGAATGATGACATCACAGGTGCCCCCTATTGGGTCTTTTCTTGGGCAGTTATGACATCACTGCGGTGTCCCCTGCCGTCAAAGGGATGATGTCATCACGCTGGAGCTCCCTTGCATGTGCGTGCATCATGTCAAGTCCCAGCATGCATTGCTTTAAGCCAGCGCTGTGCGCCGCTACCGGAAGACGCAAACACGCCCTCTGCGGCACACAGCGATGACGTCACTACCGCGGCGATGACGCGTCACTTCCTTGGCGGCTCTGTCTCCCGGGCGGCGATGACGTCACTTCCTCGGCGGCTCTGTCTCTCGGGCGGCGATGACGTCACTTCCTCGGCTGCTCCGTCTCTCGGGCGGTGATGACGTCACTTCCTCGGTGGCTCTGTCTCTCGGGCGGCGATGACGTCACTTCCTCGGCGGCTCTCTCGGGTGGCGATGACGTCACTTCCTCGGGGGCTCTGTCTCTCGGGCGGCGATGACGTCACTTCCTCGGCGGCTCTGTCTCCTGGGCGGCGATGACGTCACTTCCTCGGCGGCTCTGTCTCCTGGGCGGCGATGACGTCACTTCCTCGGCAGCTCTGTCTCTCGGGCGGCGATGACGTCACTTCCTCAGCTGCTCCGTCTCTCGGGCGGTGATGACCATCATCTGGATGGTGTGGCTGCCGGGTAGAGCGGACCGGGCGATCTGGCTGCCCTGAGCGCCGAACGCGTCCAGCGGGACAAATCTGCAGCTCAGCCTCCACTTGTGCAGCAGGGCCTCGATGGACCAGTCCCCACTGCAGAGCCAGAGGGACACTTCAGCTTTATGGATATGTTACATTTACATTTATGTTTATATTTACTGAGCATTTACATTTAAATGTATTTATGCATTACAGCATATCAACACCCAGCAACACTTTATTGCATTCACATCCTCATCTGTTGGCATTTTAAGTTTTGCCAATGTCCCCCTTATTTCACTTCATATGATCTATTAATCATCAGTTCCCCATGTCCCCCTCATGATCTATAAATCATCAGATCCCCATGTCCCCCTCATGATCTATAAATCATCAGATCACCATGTCCCCCTCATGATCTATAAATCATCAGATCACCACGTCCCCCTCATGATCTATAAATCATCAGTTTCCCATGTCCCCCTTATCTCACCTCCTCTCCTGATACGTGGTCCAGAACTGGGCTTCCGGGTTCTTCCTCAGGAGGAAGGAGACGGTCACAAGTACGTTCTCGAAGTCTGCGGAGGGCAACATCAGATTACAGAGTGGCACATCAGGCAGCATATGAGCGCTATATAGTGCCTTCAGATTATAGAGTGGCACATCAGACTATAGCGCTATATAGTGCCTTCAGATTATAGAGTGGCACATCAGACTATAGCGCTATATAGTGGCATTGGATTACAGAGTGGCACATCGGGCAGTGTATGAGCGCTATATAATGCCATCAGATTACAGAGTGACACATCATGTAGCGTATGCTACATGGCAAAGTGGGCAGCGTATGCGCGCTATATAGTGGCATTAGATTACAGAGTGGCACAGTGGGCAGCGTATGCGCGCTATATAGTGGCATTAGATTACAGAGTGGCACAGTGGGCAGCGTATGCGCGCTATATAGTGGCATTAGATTACGGAGTGGCACAGTGGGCAGCGTATGCGCGCTATATAGTGGCATTAGATTACAGAGTGGCACAGTGGGCAGCATATGCGCGCTATATAGTGGCATTAGATTACAGAGTGGCACAGTGGGCAGCGTATGCGCGCTATGCAGCGCCATTAGTCCCTGGGGCAGCTGCTACTCTGTGTGGATGGTTACCATAGCCACCCCCATACACACACACACACAGTATCAGGCCGCCAAATTAGTCCCAAATCCATTAAGATAAGCCAGTATTAAATACATATGATGCTGAGACAGTGTGAACAGAGGCGGTATGAATGTCATACACCTGTAGCTATGTCGAGACGATTATGATTATAAGCACATGGCTCTTGGCTTGGACATGCACTCAATGCATGCACTCAAATGATGGGTAAGGATTCACCACCCCCAAATAATTGTGCGTCACTATCAAAACTATCAGTTATCACCCAGAGGTGAGGTGGTGTAGTAAAAACCTGCTGATTTGAACAGTATACTAAACTCTGCTGATTTGAACAGTATACTAAACAGTATACTAAACTCTGTTGAAACCTGCTGATTTGAACAGTATACTAAACTCTGTTGAACAGAGGTGGTATGAATGAGGTGGGTGGTGTACTAAAAACCTGCTGATTTGAACAGTATACTAAACTCTGCTGATTTGAACAGTATACTAAACTGTGCTGAAAGGCAAGATATCATCCGTATCCAAGCAGTTAGTCTCACTCTGTTTACAAACAGTTCTGAGAACTTATCTAGTCTAATATCACTGATATTAATGTGGAATTGCCATGGGCTAAACATAGAGAGTTGGATCATGTATATCTCATTTTTACTAAGGGCTGTGATTCAGACATTCTAACGGTATGCAAGTCAGATGACAGGCCTTAAATGCCTAAATGCCTTAGTCTTTAGGCTCCTCCTCCTGTCTCTCACTGGGTGGACGTTGTGTGTGTAGCCACCAGGATTGTCCTGGGCTGGGGGTATATGATATCCCCTGACCCCCAGATTGTTGTTGATAAGGATTTGAACACAAAATTGTACAGGCCTTGATTTTGGGACCCATTGTTGATATAGACAAGGTTTGAACAAAATTTGGGATGGTGCAGCAACAACTTTATTTGACACAGAATGACTCATGTCGGAGTCACTGTTCATGTTTTTTACAGCCATTGTATGAGTACTTAATGTATGAGTCATTTGCCATGCTTTCTACATCATCAGATGTTTTCATGTGACTCCTCTTGCACGCACGCACGCACGCTAGCACACACACACACACACACACACACAGACACACACACACGCACACACTCACACTCTCACACACACACACACACTCACCTTCCGGTTCGTAGAAGACATCCGATCCGAGGATGACGTGCAGTAGAGGGAGTGCGATGAGGTCGGGCGACACCTCGCCCCAGGTCAGGCCCACCACGCTCACCCCCCGCAGACCGTTCGCCTCGCAGGAGCGCCGGCAGTTGTCAAGGCAACGGGGGAGCTCGGCGCTGTCCGAGAGGATCACGGCGGCACCACACCTGGCAGCGACGACGCCGGGCAGGCTCACTCCCGCACCGAGCTGTAGCACGCCACATGACGTCACGGTTAGACAGGAAGTGCTCACACATGACCTCATGACATGACCCAACATCCGATCCATCCTCTTTATCTTTCACTTGAGCTGTTGCTCCTCGGCAGACTGTCATTAGTGACTATGTAGGTAAGGAAGTAAACATGTATTTATAAAGCCCATTTTCTAGCACTATTATTAGTGACTATGTAGGTAAGGAAGTAAACATGTATTTATAAAGCCCATTTTCTAGCACTCAAGGCCTCTCAAAATGTGACTCATGACTTGATCTGACCCGACAAACCAGCTGTGGCACGGCCACTCCCACTCTGGGTTAATTTGCAAACACTGACCAGTGAAATAGACTACGTGCTAAACACTGACCAGTGAAATAGACTACGTGCACAAATACTGACCAGTGAAATAGACTACGTGCACAAAAGGCTCTCTGTGCGCTGGCTTGTTTCCTTTGGAGCCAGGTGAGTTTGAACCTGCCGCTATTGTTAATGTAGTAGTGTCTACTACACGGACCAGGTGAGTTTGAACCTGCCGCTAGTGTTAATGTAATAGTGTCTACTACACGGACCAGGTGAGTTTGAACCTGCCGCTAGTGTTAATGTAATAGTGTCTACTACACGGACCAGGTGAGTTTGAACCTGCCGCTATTGTTAATGTAATAGTGTCTACTACACGGACCAGGTGAGTTTGAACCTGCCGCTATTGTTAATGTAATAGTGTCTTCTACACAGACCAGGTGAGTTTGAAAGCAATGTGATGATTGGCTAAATTACAACAGGCCCGACTCTATGCTCCTGAAGCAATGTGATGATTGGCTAAATTATTTCATGGCTCTAACCGAGCCACTGTGCTTCCCTCCCACAAACAGAACCAAATGTGTGTAAACATCAAGTTCTAGAGAGCACACACAGACCAGAGAGCTAGAGGATGAGGAGCAAAATGGCAGAATTTGATTAGAAGTGTGACGGGACTAGAGAGTGAAAATGCTCTGCTTGCCCATCTCCAGAAGATCTATTGCTGACCCTACGGTCATTTTAGCTGACCCATTGGGCCGTGAGGTCAGGGGCGTCTGGCGCTGGGCTGCTCTCCTGATGCTGAAGGAGCAGCCGTGGCCTACTGGTTAGCTCTTCCGACTTGTAACCGGAGGGTTGCCGGTTCGAACCCCGACCAGTAGGCACGGCTGAAGTGCCCTTGAGCAAGGCACCTAACCCCTCACTGCTTCCTTCCTGAGCTGTTGTTGCAGGCAGCTCACTGCGCTCGATTAGTGTGTGCTTCACCTCACTGTGTGTTCACTGTGTGCTGAGTATGTTTCACTAATTCACGGATTGGGTTAAAATGCAGAGACCAAATTTCCCTCACGGGATCAAAAAGAGTATATATACTTATACTTAGAGATGACAAGGAGTCTCACCTCAAGGACAGTCTTGTGCTGGATCTTCTCCTGCTGGGTCCAGACGTACTGGGCCAGAACGACGGCACACGGCCAGACGTACATGCCATACTGAGGGTCCAGTACCTGCCACACCGGAACACACCAGCAATGTTACATTTCAGTGAGAAAAAGTTGCAATGTGTCGCTGGCCTAGCTACATCCATTTGAATAGTCCATGTATTACAAAAAAGGGAATGGTAAATAGGATAGAATTGTCACTGTTTATTATCTAATAATGGAAGATTATAATTAGGAAAATAAAAACCTCTGGGATTGATACAGTGAGGGAGTGCAGTGTGCCTTTGTTTTCTTCGAAAGTGAATTCTTTGAGGGCGAGGTCAGGATTCTCGGGCGAACTCATAATCTCTTGAGACAAAGAACGTCAGCAGTGACCTTTACTTCAACGCAGATTGGATGTTGTAAAAATGCGATTATTCCCTACATAACACAACAATGTATTCTCTCTTCTATCTAACAAGGCGCATTTCATCCGACCCATGTGGAACACCTCAACACCAGCGTCTCTTTCGCGCCGACTAACCTTAGCACCAGTGGGCGTTTCTAGAACGTTTGAGCTTGACAGTGGCGGGAATGTACGCGTGTCGTCCAATCACTTTTTCACAGTCGAGGAAGCGACGTTGGATTTGGCCAATGAATTTCGCGGGGCCCAACCGAGGGTGGTTACAAACCCAGCAATGCTAGTGTCAGTTTAGGTTGTGCTACATTTACCACAAGCCAGTTACGCAAAACACTTCGAAAAGTACGCCTGCACATTGTTTGTTCGAATAAAATTGGCGACAATTTACCGTTACTTCCACGGTTTAGAAAGAAGCGTGTTGTGGACGGGACAACACGAAATTACTTCACATGTGTTTACGAGTCAATTGGCAATCTTATCATACCTAGCTACCAAACTTCAGAGGCTGAACTGACAATTCGCACCTAGGTTAGCGTTGGTAGCTAGCCAACCAGCTAGCAGACAAGTAGCCTACTGAATTCACATTCCGCTGTGAGAGGCTAGCTATTAAGCTAGCATTAGCTAACACACGTCTAGGGAGGGAAACCAACTGTAAAACGACATTTCCACGAAGGAATGAACCACAAAAGTAAGAAGAGAATCAAAGAGGCGAAGCGGAGTGCCAGACCCGAGCTGAAGGACTCCACAGATTGGATAAAACATGATTACTACGAGACTTTTGACGTCTCGCACCGGACAGTGAAGGTAACGGCGACTATCAATCTGTATCGCAAGCTAACCTGCTTTCTTGCTATCTAATAACAACCAACGATTAAATTTTCGCCATACTCCTTATATATCCATTGATTCCCATGCTACCAAGCACTAGCATGTAGAATTTCACAACGGTATTTGAAATGACGTCCTGACATAGCATGCCGCTTGGCTTGCAGTAGAAGTGACAGGCAAGAGGACCTGTAACGTGTGTGTGTCCAGTTAGCGGCTACGTGACTGATCTCCTAGGTACTGATGGAGGCGCCACACGCCACCAGAGCGCCGCAGACAGAGAAGCTAGTTAACAAAACTCACTTCCTCTGCTCTCTGTTTGGGCCCAAACGCTTCATTGTTCTGACGAATAAAAAAACACATCGCAAAGACATTTCAAAAGTCTGAAAAAATATGATTGTGCCTACTTGTTATCATACCGCTGTGTCAAGCAACTGACATACAAGTCACATTTTAAGCATACAACAATGTTAGCTGGGCTAAATCTCAACTGGCAGTAGGTTCACCTGTTGAAAGTGACAACCAATGCAAGTCAAACTGTATAATTCGAGAGTTAATGTCCTCTTTCAGCTAATGTATGATGGGATAGCCACCTAACATAAAGCACATGACGTGAAGAACCAACAACTCATTGACCAGAAATTGTATTAGCTGTCGACATTCAGCTAAATGGGCCTCTGCTTGTCACAGCATAGGCCAAATACACAAACATTGACGCAATGTTTAAAGCCCGAGATGGGTACTTTCCTAGACAGAGGCGCGTGTTGCTGGGGCACATATGCTGGGTTGACCTCAAGAGACCCTAATATTTCATTACTTGTCCCTGCTCATATGGTTGGGGAGCCCCTAGTTATGGGTCGTGGGCAGTAGCATACTGTTTTGCGTTTGGAATGCGTGCTTTGCCTCTGGCAAATTAAACTTCTCCAGGTCTCAGTTGCATGTTTCCCAAGTAGTTCAGCGGGAGGAGATCTGCTGGCGTCACACAGGTCTGCTAAGTAGTTCTGCCACGCGCTCCCGGTGCGGCTAAAAATACTCGCACCCAATCGGGGCCGGTGCAATGCTCAGGCCTCGGCCACAGATACAGTAGACCCGTCACTGAGTAGCGCTGTCCTACCGTCACGTCGTCCCTTGAGAGACAGATATATGACGGTTTTAACTCTCATCTACCACAGATTTCCCTCCCTCGCCAGATGACTGCCAAGACTGTCACTGACCTTCCCCTTTATGATATGGATTAGCCTACTGTAATGAGCCGTCTCTGAAGACGTTATTAATATCCACTGTCCAGGAACTTGATTGGTGTTAAAGACAATTAGTGTTGTACCTAGAGTTGGTCATGTATGTAATATGTCAACCCAAGACAGGAAGGCCCAAACTGTTCTTGTAGTGAAATCACTGAACAGTATGATTTATTGCTAGAGTATGTGAATCAGACTTAGTCAATAAGTCACTTAAAGTTTGCAATTATCTTAAGAACGCACACCTTAACAAACAAAGTGTATTGCTTTTTAAAAGTCTTCCTACCCTACATATGAAATAAAGAGAATAATCTGTCAGATCTGTGTGTGTGTGTGTGTGTGTGTGTGTGTGTGTGTGTGTGTATTTGAGATAGAGGTGTGGGTGTATGTGTGTGTGCGTGGAAAGAGAGTGGAATGTGGAAATGCTTGGTTCTATCACATGTCATTAAGTGTTCAGCCAAATACTAGAGTGCAAAGGTTTGCTCTCTCATTCTTCCTAATCGTGTCAATCTCTTCTCTCTCTCTCTCTCTCTCTCTCTCCCTCCCTCCCCTCCCCCAGGATAATGTGGAGCGTGCGGATGCCCTGCGCCTCTCCCCAGATGAGTTCATCCAGCGCTACGAGCGCCCCTACAAGCCCGTGGTGCTGCTCAACTGCCAGGAGGGCTGGCCCGCCAAGGACAAGTGGACGCTGGAGCGGCTCAAGCGGAAGTACCGCAACCAGAAGTTCAAGTGCGGAGAGGACAACGAGGGCTACTCGGTGCGTGACTTACTTACCCACCTTAACCACCAGACTTACTTACCCACCTTAACCACCAGACTTACTTACTTACCCACCTTAACCACCAGACTTACTTACCCACCTCAACCACCAGACTTACTTACTTACCCACCTCAACCACCAGACTTACTTACCCACCTTAACCACCAGACTTACTTACTTACCCACCTTAATCACCCAGACTTACTTACCCACCTTAATCACCCAGACTTACTTACCCACCTTAACCACCAGACTTACTTACTCACCTTAACCACCAGACTTACTTACCCACCTTAACCACTCACCCACCCAAAGGGGTTTATCTATTCCTCAGACCCTGTGAGTGTTCAGGAGAGGACAAAAGTAATTATTTCATGTAATAAGGTATTTATTAAATGTTTTTAATTTAGCAAAACCTTATTCACTGCAGTATGTTTTAGATTCAGGTCTTTAGTTAGAGAAAGTATCTATCAGTGACCACATCTGTCTGGTGTCTTTTTAGCAACACAGACACACACACACACACACACACACACACACACACACGCACACACACACGCACGCACACTTTCAAACCCATCAACAGTAGCAGGGCAGGGTTGCATACACAGACACATATCCATCTTTTTTGTTCTTATTATGTCCACTTTCACACACTCACCTGATTTGTCAGAGGTGTGTGTGTGTGTGTGTGTGTGTGTGTGTGTGTGTGTGTGTGTGTGTTTGCTGTGACTGACCCATGTGACTGGACCGGCAGGTGAAGATGAAGATGAAGTACTACATCGAGTACCTGGAGGCGACGCGCGACGACAGCCCCCTGTACATCTTCGACAGCAGCTACGGAGAGCATGCCAAGCGACGCAAGCTGATCGACGACTACCAGGTGCCCCTCTTCTTCCGCGACGACCTCTTCCAGTTCGCCGGCGAGAAGAGACGGCCGCCATACAGGTGAGTGGGGTCAGAGGTCAGTGGGGGCTAATAATTATATATTTTAATCTGATAATATCAGATTAATATATTATATATTTTAATCTGATAATATCAGATTAATATATTTATATATTAATCTGATAATATCAGATTAATATATTTATAAATTAATCTGATCAGCCTAATAAATATATATTTTAATCTGATAAATATCCTATCAGATCATAATAAAGCACCCCAGCACAAGAATTAGACAGTCAGGCCTTCATGACATTAGCACAACATAATATTTAATCCTGTTGCCCGATTGTTCAGTATCAGGGGCCTATTGCACAAAAGCAGAATTAAGACATCCGGGACAAGTTACTGAGCTGCGCTCAATGAATCCAAAACAAGCGTACAGGCTTAATTGGTTGCACAAAGACCAAGCCAGGATGAGCAGACCGCAGTTCATCAAGCCAGGTGAAACCTATCCTGGATAAGTCTTGGCTCCGCGGCTCCCTCAAATAGACCCGCCACCCGATCACAGATTCACCATGGCAACTAGAGCAGCTTCATTGCTTCTTCTACGGTGTGAAGTAGGTAGCGATAGCCTTTACACAACAGCAACAAACAGCAACACCTCTGTTTAGGAGAATATTGCAACTAGTGCTTCGACCACAATGTGCAAAATGGTTAGGCAACTCCCGTGACGTCACATTGTCGCATGACAGGTCGGGAATGGTGAGTATGTAAAATTTAATTAATGATCACAAACGTTTAAATAATGACAGAGGGTCTAGGTATATGTGATAACAATGTGTAGTGGGCAGTGGAATAACTATTAGTTTCCGTTTGTGGTGACTGCTGACTGAGATAAGGGATGAGAGTAAATAGATCCTGGAACTTAGCCTGGTCTGGAGCAGGCTAGCTCCACAGCATAAATCGCCATGGTAACTTATACCATAACATATCCTGCTGCCCCCTATGCCGCTTTTGTGCAACTGGAGCACAGATAAATTGAGCCAGAATAACCAAGATATCCCGGCTTAATCCCTTATCCTAGTTTTGTGCAATAGGCCCCAGGTGTGCAAGTGTGTGTATGTAAAGTAGTGTATTCTGTGTATATGATACATGTGTGTGTTTATGTAAGGTAGTGTATTCTGTGTATATGATGCATGTGTTTTTTGATTTGAATGTTTATGTTCTGTGGTTTTGT
>NC_063210.1:26330214-26332714 GCF_017589495.1 Alosa alosa | reverse complement strand
ACTACAGACACAGGTGAAGAACAGTCAGCCTCAGCCAGTAAACACAACCAAATATGTACAGCCGGCTTCAAAAGCAAGCAGCCCAGACCCTAAAATTGGGCATTCATAGCTGTGAAGGTAATTCACACAGAATTATTTTTCTTTCGCCAAAATATATTTGGTAACTTCTGTAGACATCCAAAATGGGGTCCTACTCACACACACACACACACACACACACACACACACAAACACAGACTCAAAACTCAAAATGATGTCATGCACACACATACTTTAATATGTATGAACAGTAGGGGTTTATTAGATCTTATCATTTCATTCAACATCACTGATTTAAATTGCACCATTCTATATGGAAATGAATCACAATCATGTAATCCTCAATTCCACCAGTAGATGGCGCACACACATACACCCTTGCACTGTTTCCTAGCTAACAATAATAATAATAAAAGCTTTATTTGAATACCACTTTCAATGTAGCTCAAAGTGCTTTACATTTTCAGCATTTAGCACAATAGAGAGAGGGGGAAAAAAAAGAAACAATTGTTGACTTGGCCATCTGTAAACAAGCAGAGTAGATTATTGAGTTAACTACAGGTATATTCGGCTCTAATTCTTATTCAAAGCGATATGAAAGTTATAAGCTATAGTTCTAAAAGTTAAGTGATAAAAGTGGCTTATAAAATATACCATTTACTTATGTAGCAAATCAAAGAAGTTTGTTTGCCCCCCTGGCCTTATGTATTTTTAATAAATGTTGATCACAAAGTAAATTTTGGGGCATATGATATGGTGCCTCTGATGTGTTTTATCAATATCTCATAAAAAGTAAGAGTCCCCTGTACTGAGCTCTTCGAATTGTGTGTATGGTTACTGTTAAGATACTGACTTTAATGTACTTCAGTCACTATAGATATGCAAACACACACATTGTTACACACACACACACTCCTAAACTCTCACACATTCTATTCCATGGACAAGTACTGTCAAATGTATGCACACTGTTTCTCGTACACACATGCACACACACACACGTGTGAGAGTAAAAGTGTATAGGTATCCACATACAACAAGCACCCTCACACACACTCACATACACTCACACTGACATGCACACTCACACACACACACAACATGCAACCATCCACACACACGCACACACACACACTGTGTAAGGTACTGTACATACACACACACACACTGTGTAAGGTACTGTACATGCAGTCCCTACACAAATACACCTAATCTCCAGTAGCTTTAACTCTGCTCTCCTGGTGTTGAGTTCCCTTAATGCAGTACTGATGGGAGCCAGCACCTGTTGTCACACACACACACACTGTGACGGGTAAGAGACACATGTGACTTTTAGCACACATGCACCTTTAGGCACACACCCATGTATGTCTAAACACACACACAGACATGAAATAACACTTACATAACCCATTACAGTAGCCAGCTCATACACACACGCAGACACACACACACACTCACACTCACTGATACTCAACATGTTCATATATTGTGAACACACCTTCATATTTTTTTGTCGTCTTATTTTTAGAGAAAATATCTGAGATTGTTAAAAGCAAAATATAAAATCTAGTAACTATATTCATGCATGAAACAGTGGTGCTCTATTTTCTCTCTGTGTTTTGTGTGTGTGTGTGTGTGTGTGTGTGTGTGTGTGTGTGTTTACCAGTGATGGAAATTAACCACCCGCCCCCCGCCAAATGCGGGTAGTTTTGTGCGCTGGCGGGTGAATTTGGTCAACTTACCAGCCACTGTGGCAGGTAGAGCTACTAACATACCACAAATTGTCAGATCCGGTCTAATTTTCATACTTATTGACGGTTAAAAATAAGAAAGTGTCTGTAGGGATCATGTAGCCTAGCGTTACCAGCCTATAAAAATTAAATCAGCTGATTTGAAGTTCTACAACTTCGTAGTGAGCGCCACCGCAGCATAACCTATAGGCACTGGTGCAGCGCTTCACTTTCACTTCACTACCATTAAGAAACTGTCACTATGCTTTCATGTGCCACTGCTAGATTATTTCAGGATGACTGCATAGACATAAATCTAGTGAGATCTGTGGATCTGCGTTATATCTTCACAGGCTAATATTCTCACCTAAATAGTTCTCTTTTGAATTGGCCCATTATAGCTATTTTAATCCGACCCAGCGACACGCTGCTATTTAGACCTATGAGGCAGACAGGCCGGACATCTCCACACCCATTAGATGGTGGTGGAATATCTCAAACTTTTCATTCAAGAAATTACAAACCCGTATATCAGAATAAACAGCAGAACTTACGAACACAAAGGTGTAAAAGCATTCCCTTATACAAGTTATAGCCGTTCCAGAGTAATCCGGTTTTGAAATTGAAGCAAATGTCTACACAGTCTCCAACTTTGGGCTTTTGTCATACACGATAAGGCCAAATACAAAATAAATGTTAACAATATCGCCTAGATAACTGTACAACCA
>NC_063210.1:26295214-26325214 GCF_017589495.1 Alosa alosa | reverse complement strand
AGATTTGCCCACTGACCACATTAATGGGCTGTTGCTCAGCGACCAGACTGGTCACTGTGGTGATGAGAACAGAATTCTGGTTGTCTTGGTGTCCACATCAAACATTCTTTTGATGGAGCCTCTTGTTTCTGTTGAACTGATCAGGACACACACACACACACACACTCCTTTTGTTTAATCTCACTTGCTTTGTACTCAACTTTAGTTGAACTATACACTCCCTCCACCTCACACACACACACACACACACACACACACACAACCACTTTTATATCTGCAACTGAGGCAGATGTTTTTGTTCGCTTTTGTTTTAGTGTATTTTTCTTCACCTGTGTTGTTCTAATGATGAGCCAGGAATAACATGATTATGGGTGTTAGGCCACAGGAGATTTAATCAACACACACACGGTTAGATTTATGATTTTGTTTTTTTCACACACACTTAATCAACACACTCACTCCCACTCCCTTCTAACGAGTGATGTGCTGATTAGAGTCTACCTAGCCCTCCTGTTACTGAATGAAGGGGATTGGTTGAGCTACCATCCAATGGGAGCCTGGATCTCACCTGCTCCCTAGCGCACTACAGTCTTAGGCCCGGCACAGAGACACAAGCCCAGCCTGAGACATAGACACACGCCCAGATGCACTCTGGGAAACAAAGGTTAAAGCCAGCCTGAGACATAGACACACGCCCAGATGCACTCTGGGAAACGAAGGTTGAAGCCAGCTCGTAGATTTGATGTGAGATCCTGGTCACGTTATCGTGTGTATGACTGGGCTACTAATCAGTGGAACTCTGGACCGGTGACCCTTGACCCCAGGAGAGCTGGAGGGCATCTCAGCGTGACCTTACAGCTTGGTGCCACTCGACCCGACAGCAGCGCTGGGATGTGGTCAGGCCCGGACTTGGCCCAGAGTTAGATGATCATCGTTTATGGTCGATCATCTGGGTTTAGTTAGATGTTCCCTTGATCAGTGGAGCTCTGGACCCCGTGACCTTTGACCCCTTGAGACCTGCTGCGGCGGAGTGTTTCCGTCTCCTTAAACGCCGTTGTGCTTTTATCAAGAGCCCAGTGCCATTAGATGCTTTAGTAAACATATCTACTGAGTCTCCAGGTTAAGAACCTCGCCCAGGTGCCTGCCGATTCTGGCCTGAAATACAGCTGGTTCCGGCCCATAGCCCGGGCCCAAACCCTATTTCCCAGGCTGCAGAGCCAACTTTTCCCTGAGCCCAACCAATCATGCTTTTCCCATTATTTATGCTGCAGAGTGTGTGTGTGTGTGTGTGTGTGTGTGTGTGTGTGTGTGGATTTGGAAGCATCGTCTGACAATATCTCCAGTGATTGATCCTTCCCTAGATCCGGGAAGGGAAGGGCTTCTGCAGTCCAGTTTGGCTTGCAGTAGGTCCCACCAGTGTGGAGGTTCTTTCTAGTCGATTAAAAGAAAAGGAGCCTTTGTGTTGGGTCTAAGATTTGGAGACTTCTCTGTCTCCATTAGATCCATATCAGCATTTCACTCTTTGTGCAGTAGGGGGCATCAGTGTACCCTTGCACACACACACACACACACACACACGCAAAACAGCATTTTCAAAAATCAGCGTTTATTGTATACAACGTTAAAGTGTGCAGTCTCGTGTTAGAGCCATCTTCAGAATCGTCCATCTGGACAGCTGTGAGGACCATGACGTGAGCGTACCTGTAGGGCCCAGCCTTCAGGGTCCGATTAGCGAAGCCCAGTAGCTGCTAACTGACCCGTGTGTGTGTGTGTGTGTGTGTTATGATCAGTTGTGTTAAAGGGTTCAAAGTGCTGTGGTGTTGTGTGTGTGTGTGTGTGTGTGTGTGTGTGTCATGTTGCTGTTTCTTCATAGCTTCTGTTCCACTAAAAGTGCCTGTTTTGTGTGCCAGGTAGTCTGATTGATTGTTTACTTTTTTGTTTGTTTGTTCCTGTTTTTGTTTTCATGGTGTCTGGTTGTGGCCATCAGGGTTGGTGAGGTTCATCATGCTGTCTCCTGTATGAGTCAGCATTCTTAAAGGCAAAATGCGTCAGGTGATGTGTGTTTTCTCTGTGAAGAGAGAGCTTTTTGAAAACGAGTTGAGGACCTTTCTGTGTAGAGGGGAACCCTGTCAGGCTACTGCTGATTGGTTCGCTGTCTCCGCAGCCCAGCGCTGATTGGTTCTGGACAGGGTGGAAGTGTTGATGGTTCACACCTTTGGGGATCAGGTGTGAAAGTGGAACCACATCCTTCACAGAGACAGGCGGAAATGAAAAAGAAATGGAATCAATACATTTTTCTATGTATCAAATTGAATGTGTGTTGTCTTTTTTCTGTAGTCGTTCGGTTTGATGCTGGTGACTGAAAATGTGTAATCCTATACATTATAAAAGCCAGGTCTGGACTAAGAGATGTGTAATCTTATACATAAAATACAGGTCTGGACTGAGAGATGTATGTAGATGCTGTCTTATTCGTTCCTTGAAGACAATGTTTTTTTATTTATATATATATATATATATATATATATATATATATATATATATATATATATATACATACATACATACATACATACACACACACACACACACACACACACACACACACACACACATAAAACAGCATTTTCAAAATCAGCGTTTATTGTATACAACGTTAAAGTGTGCAGTCTCGATGTTAGAGCCATCTTCAGAATCGTCCATCTGGACAGCTAGCCAGAGGACCATGACGTGAGCGGCACCTGTAGGGGTCCAGGCCTTCAGGGTCCGATTAGCTGGCCCAGTAGCTGCTAACTGACCCGTGTGTGTGTGTGTGTGTATTTATGATCAGTTGTGTTAAAGGGTTCAAAGTGCTGTGGTGTTGTGTGTGTGTGTGTGTGTGTTTCATGTTGCTGTTTCTTCATAGCTTCTGTTCCACTAAAAGTGCCTGTTTTGTGTGCCAGGTAGTCTGATTGATTGTTTACTTTTTTGTTTGTTTTGTTTGTTTGTTCCTGTTTTTGTTTTCATGGTGTCTGGTTGTGGCCATCAGGGTTGGTGAGGTTCATCATGCTGTCTCCTGTATGAGTCAGCATTCTTAAAGGCAAAATGCGTCAGGTGATGTGTGTTTTCTCTGTGAAGAGAGAGCTTTTTGAAAACGAGTTGAGGACCTTTCTGTGTAGAGGGGAACCCTGTCAGGCTACTGCTGATTGGTTCGCTGTCTCCGCAGCCCAGCGCTGATTGGTTCTGGACAGGGTGGAAGTGTTGATGGTTCACACCTTTGGGGATCAGGTGTGAAAGTGGAACCACATCCTTCACAGAGACAGGCGGAAATGAAAAAGAAATGGAATCAATACATTTTTCTATGTATCAAATTGAATGTGTGTTGTCTTTTTTCTGTAGTCGTCAGGTTTGATGCTGGTGACTGAAAATGTGTAATCCTATACATTGTAAAAAGCCAGGTCTGAAATGCAGGATTATATATCTGGACTAAGAGATGTGTAATCTTATACATAAAATACAGGTCTGGACTGAGAGATGTATGTAGATGCTGTCTTATTAAGTTCCTTGAAGACAATGTTTTTTATTTATATATATATATATATATATATATATATATATATATATATATATATATATATACATATACACACACACACACACATACATACCCTTTTAATCCACACATTTTTTCTTAACTGGTGGGGCGGGACCCAAAAGTGGGTCGCGTAACCATTCTGGGTGGGTCGCGGAGGTTGTGGTTAAAAACAAGCAAAAACAAAATAACTTAAAATGCTACCTCAGATCTAATGTTGGACCTTTATTTTAATAGACATTTTTATGTCAGTCATTGCCATGTACATAGACAATATTTATGTGACTGGTTATGTTAGACATAATTTTAGTGGTGACAAGTAGGTTATGACCCTTATAATATTTGAAGTAGGATATGGTTTCAATTAAATTGAGACAAAACCGAAACCCCAGTGTGCGGTGTTCACTGAATTGCTGCCTGGAGAAAATGCAACATGGAAACAAAGCACCCCTGTCAAAGACAAACCTATTGAGTACTTTGAAGGGGGACCTCAGGAGTTGAAGACTTCACAAATGTAATGCCAAACACCAGCATGTTCCAAACAAGTAAACCTACAGGCACTTCACGTGTCTCATGGAGCTCACCGTATCTGTTGGCTTGATCAGTAAAAAAATATATGGGTCGCGACTTAATGAACATGGGAAACTGTGGGTCCCAAAGCAAAACCAGTTAAGAATCACTGCTTTAATCTACTTTAAATTCTTTACATGTCAGTTTTAGTGTTCAGAATTATTATCTGTTTTGTTGTCTCATTTATTGAATGAGGGGAAAAACGATTTATTAAATGAGGGAAATTTACATAATGAAGACGATTTATTAAATCAGGGAACGGGGCAATAGTTCAAATTTGTTTATTACCTAAAAGTTAGATGTGATTATGCAAGCCAGGCTGGCGCAGATGCTAGCAGCGCTTGCTCTGTTTGGCCGCGTAGAGGAAATGACGCGCCCCGCTGAAGCATGATACGGAGCCTACACGCGCAGCTTGATCAGATTGGGCTGAGGCACACGGACGGGATGCTCCTCTCGCGGTGAACTGAGTGCGACTCTAATCTACACGGCACAGACGGGAGCTGCGAAACGCACGGGGCGCTTTACATGTCCTGAGAGCACAACCAACAATCACACACCACTTAAGTAGCATTCGTGTATTTGGTCAGAACGCACTCGCATCGCAACCATGGCTTTAGACGCGACGATGATTCTGCCGGCTATCTTTTTCACAGTTGTCGCCGTTATCATCGGATCAATTTTGTTCAAGAAGAAACCCGTAAAAGAGGCACCGAAGAATAAGCACCATGAGCATGAGGAGGCTCCCGCTCGCTCCGTTGAAGTCCACCACGCGACTCCATCTGAACCACTGGAGATTCCTGTTTTGGTGAACCACCCGATTTTTGGGACCACGGTATCCGCAGAAGCCGAAAAAAAAGCCGTGAAGAAGGTTGAGGAGCCCGTGGCCGCTCCCCCCGTAGTGGAGGACGTTGGAGTGGTCGAGCAGCCTGCTGTTGTCGAGGCTGTAGTCGAAGCCGTACAGGTGAGTGCGCCACGCCACACGCCCTGGATGTCGAAGTTTACATTCTAATAACGGTGAACTTTTAATTATCAAGGCTGTCACGCGAACTAGCCTGTGTGGTTAACCAGTTCACGGAAGCACACATGTTTGGTAAACCGTAGATAAGTGGTTTAACGACGGCGGGGGTTTAAACCTGCACGCTCTCGATACATTGTTGTTGCCGCACAACTCCGCGTTTAACGCATGCATCCGAGTGACGATCTCACCGTTGCCCTTGCTTTTGGAAGTTTAAGGTGTTCTCCTCAAGTCGTCTTTGGACATTTTTAATCATGATGCATTCATCGTGATTGACCGTGAACAACCCACAGTCATTTCAAAGTATTGTGGATCATGTTCCCTAGAATGCATCATCCAGTTTATACCCCCTCCATTAAGATGGCACTCTCTGCTGGTTGGCAGTTAGCCTATATTATTGCGCCGTCGGCTTTGAGGAAGTCTAGTGGCTTAAATACTAAAGCCAGTTCACAGGTCATCGCCCCGCATGATGTTGAGCGACTCGAGGGCCGCTCGTGGGCAAATGTGTGCACTAAGCAAGTAGGCTAAACCAAGCTGGCCACCGATACCCAGCTGTGAGCGATACATGACTTACCGCCGCGACTCTGTCAAAGCGGAGCGCGCGGTTCGGCGTTTTTGACCTTTACTTTTTGCGCATTTAATACGGGGCCTCCAAAATAGTGGGATGTCCAAGTTAGAATATGCCCACGGGGGCGGTAACCGGAGCCGCGCCATACCAGCGGTCAATACATTGGAGAGAGACCGTCTATATTTGGGCCCGTGCTTACACGCGCTATATTTGCATGTGCAGAACATGTAGCCTACACCGTGTGACGAGGCTCAAGTGGTGCCAGAGCATTCGGATCGTGTGTGTGTGTGTGTGCGCGCGTGCGGGCCAGTGCCATAGAGCTAGGGAGAGAGCGGGAGAAAGGGAACAAGGAGACAGAAGAACAGAAATATGGAAGAGAGGGGGGGGTGGGGAGGACAGGTGTGTGTGATGTCTTGGCCAACTGCACGCAGGCTCATGAGAAGCGTTTGGCCTCAGCACTCAAGGGTGCAGGCCTGTGGGCAGCTATGTGGATACGCACACTAGCTTATTCTTCTCCCGACACATGGACATGCCAGTTGGCTGAGCCGTTTGGGGTGTGTGTGTGTTTGTTTGGTACTGTGGTTAGAGCCAGAAGTGTTCTGTTTCCCAGACAAATCGGCTCTATTGTGGCAAGTGTGTGTGCGTGTGTGCGTGCCTAACGGATCACTTAGCCCAGGCAATGAGGTGGTGAGCAGACTGTACTGTAACCTGCAGAATAAACAGCACTGCCCCCCCTCTCTTTGTCTCTCTCTCTTTCTTTCTTTCTTTCTTTCTTTCTTTCTTTCTCTGTCTCTCTCTCTCTCTCTCTCTGCCTCTCTCTCTATCCCTCTCTCTTTCTCTCAGTCTCTCTCTGCCATTCCTCTTTTCTTTCGCCCTACTCTTCCTTCATCACTCTTTCTCTCGGTCTGGCTCACAGAGTGCCTGTTGTTCTTCTGTGTTATTATGGAGAAAGAAAACACACACGCATCGCACGCACGCGACACACACACACACACACACACACACAATATACTCACATGTGCATATACATGAGACCTGCACTGACACAAGCATGTGTCTCTAAGCTCCGTGTGTGTGTGTCTGTGTGTGTGTGAGTGATGGCTGGTTCCTGCTTTCCTGTATGTGTTTAAGTACACATTTCTTTCTTTCTTTCTTTCTTTCTTTCTCCCTCGTTCTCTCTCTTTCTCCCTCTCTCTTTCTCTCTCTCCCTCTCGCTCTCTGGGTCTTGGGAATGTGTGTGCTTGCTGCCACGCCCCCTTCCCTTGTGCACTCACACACACACACACACACACGCACACACACCAGGCTCCAGACACATACACACCAGATTGCATACGTGTCCACACACACTGCTGTGTGATTTTATGCAAGAGTACAGTCCCGTGTGTGTGTATGTGTGTCCTATAGGACTGCATATGTGTCGGAGTCAGAGCTAGTGAGCGGAGCGCGAACGAGCGAGGAGCGGAGCGGACGGAATTTTATTGGAGCGCGGAGCTTTTTTATTCAGAGGCCGGAGCGGCCGCTCTGTCCCGCTCCATTTTCGCTCCGATACCGCTCACGCCACGAGAGTGAGGCATGCCCAAATCCATCTTGACCTCACGTCTGCATAATGTAACCAAGACCGCTGCATTTCAATACAAACATATTGACCAGAACTGTAACGTATTAAGCATAGCCAGAGCTTTGTTCAAGAGAAGCTTTTATAGGCTAGCATTCAGAATCAGGAGAAGATGACGAGAACAGCGCACACTAGGCATGTCAAACACACACACACACTCTACATACAGGGGTGGACGCAGCCCCCCCACACAAAAAGGATCACACACGAGGAAGACCTAAAAGGGTAACACGCTACACTAAAACACGGACATTAAAACAGTAAATAAAGGCATTAACACACACAAACATGCATTGTCCCAGAGTCCGTAGCACATAGGACTAGTCCAGCATGCAGACGTTACAGTAAGTTCGTTGGGGATGAAGTCGCTAATATTTTAGAAAGGAAACTGAAAAGTCATTGGGCTTACAAGCGTAGGCTACCATTCCTACAAAACAACTAGATACTAACAATGTAGAGCAAGAACAGCTATGTGGTGAGTGCAATGTTCCAGTGAGATTTATTTTGGAAATTAAGAAGACACATTTCGCGGAAACATGAGTGTGCTACGGAGAGCAAAGAAAAACGTGAGCAATTTGAATAGCCTATGCTTTAAGTAAGGCTGAAGTAAAACTCAGATGCTAAATCTGTATTATGTAGGCAATTAATCCCACGTATCCCTTTAGTTTTAGGCTAATGTGTATTGACGTTGGCAAGCTTGTTCGTTGTTGCACTGTCGGTGTTGCATTAGGCTATCTTTTACAATACATGTTCTATGAGTGACATTGTCGTTGCTCTTAGTTCTTTGGGATTTAAGTTTTCTAAGGTGACAATTCGGCTTGTAGATTATTTCTCCCTCTTTGAAATTGGAGCGAGCGTGGAGCAATTTCACTGGAGCGGGAGGATTTTTAAGTGGAGCGGGGAGCGTAATTGAGCGGGGCGGTCTGACGTGAATTTGAGCGGAGGAACGGCCGAGTGAACAGCCACCTGAGCGGAGGAGCGGCCGAGTGAACAGCCACCTGAGCGAGGAGCGGCCGAGTGGACAGCCACCTGAGCGAGGAGCGGGATATATTCGCACCTCTCAGCTCCGCTCACTAGCTCTGGTCGGAGTATAGAATGAGAATGTCCTCACCCATAGTCCAGCTGGCTCAGCTTCAAGGTCAGCAAATGGTAGCTGTAAACTCACTGTTGTGTGTGTGTGCGTGTGCGCGCGCTCTCCACACTTTCAATAGACGACACTTCTAGTCGGATAGTGGGGGCCTCACTCACCCCTTAAAACCAGATGCTAAGAAGTACACACACACACACACACACACACGTGTCTGTCTTTGTCAATTGTTTTCCGGCCTGATCACTTTCTCAGAGCCTCCATGCCTCTGACTGGTCTCATACCCACCATCACACACACTCTCACTCGAGTACTTCCTGCTGTACGGCCAAGCCTGTGTGTGTGTGTGTGTGTGTGTGTGTAACAAGATGAATGGTGTTTAAGAGACTGCATTCTCATACTCTCCTGTCAGCCATTAGATTTACAACTGTCTCTCCCCTGCATACACATACAGACAACTAAAACAAACAAACACACACACACACACACACACACACACTCATGCTACTCATTGCTTGCAGGTACACACACACACTCATGCTACTCATTGCCTGCAGATACACACACACACAAACACACACTCATGCTACTCATTGCCTGCAGATACACACACACACACACACACACACACACTCATGCTACTTATTGCCTGCAGAAGATACACACACACACACTCATGCTACTCATTGCCTGCAGATACACACACCACACACACACTCATGCTACTCATTGCCTGCAGATACACACACACTCATGCTACTCATTGCCTGCAGATACACACACACACACACTCATGCTACTCATTGCCTGCAGATACACACACACACACACTCATGCTACTTATTGCCTGCAGATACACACACACACACACACTCATGCTACTCATTGCCTGCAGATACACACACACACACACACTCATGCTACTCATTGCCTGCAGATACACACACACTCATGCTACTCATTGCCTGCAGATACACACACACACACATTGTGAACTCTCAGAAAGTGTAAGTGTGTTTGTGTGTGAGTGTGAATGCATAACTGTGTGTGTGTGTGTGTGTGTGTGTTACTAAGTGGTCATCATCGTGTGTGTGTTACTGAGAGGATCATGTTTCAGTGGAGTTGGGTTATTCCTGCTCCAGCTCAGATAGACCCTGTGGGAGCTGAGCATTCCCTAATCTGGACGCAGACGTGGACCGAGTGCTGCCATTCCCCCCTCTCTGGTGTGTGTGTGTGTGTATCAGACGTGGACCGAGTGCTGCCATTCCCCCCTCTCTTGTGTGTGAGTGTGTGTGTGTGTGTGTGTGTGTGTTGTATTTGTATGTTGGTAATAGATACCGGCTGATGTTTCTGTAAGAGTTTATTGTTCTCACTCTTCCTGTGGGCAGACTGTGTGTGTGTGTGTGTGTGTTGTGTCTCAGAACAGCACCAAGAGCGTAAAGAACACAGTGTTCCATTTGGAGGTTCTGTCAGGAGGGTAGGGCTTAGAACACCTCTGCTCTCTCTCTCTCTCTCTCTCTCTCTCTCTCTCTCTCTCTCTCTCTCTCTCTCTCTCTCTCTCTCTCTCTCTCTCTCTCTCTCTCTCTCACTCACACACAGGAGCTGTGTGTTGGTGTTGGGTGAGAGGCGAGAAACACGCGCACACACACACACACACACACACACACACACACACACACTGCTGCTATTTTCTTCTGTGCTGTTTGGAGAGGAAACTTAGGAAGTTTTGTCGGTGTGTGTGAGCCTCCCTGAGTGTGTATTTTGGGTGCTGTCATCTGCCTGTACACTCGACACGTAAAGTGTGTGTGTGTGTGTGTGGTTGGTCGGTCGGTCCACCAGACTGGCTGTGTTTTGAGGTAAAAGGTGTAAGATGGATGGAGGAAAATCTACTGTAGAGTGGGAAAGAGAGAAGTAAGAAAAAAGAAAGAGGAGAAAGAGAGAAAGAGAGAGAGAGAAAGAGGAGAAGGAGAGGAGAGATAAAAAAGAGAGGAGAGAAGAAAGAGAGGAGAGAAGAAAGAGAGGAGAAAGAGAGGAGAAGGAGAGAAGAAAGGAACCCAGGATGACCGTGAGGAAAAGAAAGAGAAGAGGAAGTAGAAAGGAGAGAGAGAAATGGTCAGACAAGGAAGATGGAGAGGGAGATGGAGAGAGAGGGCAGGGGAGAGAGAGAGGGAGGTGTGTGTGTGTGGGGGTCTGGCTGGACTGAGCTCATTCTTGGACACGGGTCTCTCTTGTGTTTGCTGATCTCACAGCAGCTTGTGATGGAATGTGGGAGGCAGCTTCCTGATTGGCTGATTGAGCTGCTTCCTGATTGGTGCTTGAGGCAGATGGCAGATGCTGACATGGCTGGATTGGAATGTTCAACCTGAACTCTTGAGTTCCACAGTTCCAAACACTCCTCCTGAAAGTTCCTTTAGGTTCCTATCTATTGCCCTCTCCCATTTCCTCTTTAAGGTTCTTTAGTTTCACAAGTCTCTTACATGTAAAGTACTTTAGGTTCTTGTACCTCTTACTCTAAATGCTTTTTTGGGCCCTTTAGGGTTCCTCAGGATAATGTCTCTCCTAATCTTTAATGCTCTTTAGGTTCTTGTTCCTCTAGTATGTTCTTCAGGCCCCTCTGCCTCTTCCATGTTAGTTATTTTGGCTATCTAGGTTCCTAAGAGTTCTGTACTTCCTATATGTACTCTCAGGGCGATTTTCAAACAGCAGAGAACGCGTTCTTGAATTGGTTCGGTTCAGAATTGTTTGAACTTTGGTGCTATCTGCCACATTTCCACCAGTTTTACACGGAACCAAGGATGTGTCATTAACATTACACGGAACCAAGGATGTATCATCAACAGAGGGTGTTGCATGCATATGATGTGCATAAATGGGAGGATGATATGACCATTAGCCCTTTAAAATGGCAGAAATTAGCTGTGTAAAATGTTGATTAATGTCTGCAGTGTAATGCTAGTTGACTAGTTTTGTTTACTCATGGCAACAGTTGATAATGGACAGAAAACTCATGCTTATACTTTAGTCTTCTCCCCTCTGAGCGGTAGAATAACACGCCCACAGGAAAAAACGATTATTTTCTTGTTCAAGCTCCGAATCAAAATGTCACATTCCAAAACCGTTTTTCAAAACCGGTTAAAATGTTGGTTTGGAAACGGAACCGTTTCTCTGTCGGTGGAAAAAGACCATCTTTCTCTTCTCGGTTCTGCAGGTTCCTCTGGGCCTCTTTGCGGGTTCCTCTTAGTTCCTGCAGGTTCCTCTGGGCCTCTTTGCGAGTTCCTCTCGGTTCTCCCTCTGTCCATTCCTCTGGTCTGCAAACTAATGACCTGGGGCTCGTTTCCCAAAACCATAGCTGATTTCCCATTGCCAACCAACGAAGTTGCTACAGGTTAGCAACTAACAGGTTAGCAACTAACCGGTTAGCAACTATTGTTTTGGGAAACGCACCCCTGTGATGGGGTACGGGGGGATCTTACCCGCAGAGACCATTTTAAGGCTTCCCAAATGACTCATGCATTTGTGTGTGTGTGTGTGTGTGTGCGCAGTTTGAACTCTCCAGATGAGTCACCACAGAGGAATGGCCAACTCCCTGGTGGAAGGATGTGTGTGTGTGTGTGTGTGTGTGTGTGTTTGGGTGGTTGGGTCCTTCTAATAATAATGGCTGACACATTCCCTACTTAAATGTAATAAACATTGTTGTTGTTTATAATGAAGACTTTAATTGCTTGTAGGAGTTGCATTTGTTGTTTGCATGCTAGTTAATGGTTACTTTAAGCTTGTGTGTGTGTGTGTGTGTGTGTCGGTGAGGAAATATTTTAGCTGGTGAATTTTAGCTGTGGGGAGACCAACGGATGGTGGAAGTGAGCCAGTATGAACTAGTTCACCAAGCAACAAACATGGGGTGAGAACCACAACCCTGCAAAAAGAAAACTCTCTTAGCTCATTAAGGAACCCTCAGCTCTCTCAGAACCTCCCACTGATTAATCCAGTTCTAGAACCTCCATGATGGAACATTCTTTCACAAAACCCTCTGTCGACCCGCAGAACACCCAGCACCCTCAGCGAAGAATGCAAGCGTCAGCAGAACTTAGTAGAACCCCCACCTTTGAAATCAATTCCTAATCTCTCTGATTGGGTTTGGGGGTCTCGTTCATCATAACGCCTAGCAACAGCATCTGCAGGGTAACCGTTGTCCCGGGAGACAATCCCGGTGAGGTAATTGGCAGGTCAGTTGTGGTTTGCCTTGGCAGATGGGGACTCATTGTGTTCTGGCCTAAATCCTTTAGGCTCAGGGCGCGGGCATTAACACGCCGGCCAGTACGCCATGCCAACTGTGCCCAGACTGGTATGCCGTGCCCGTGCCAAGGCCATGCCAACCTCAGTTAGGACGGCTAGGAATACAACCTGAGGTGGCGAGGAATGCCAGCCCAACATCAGTGTCTGCTGTCTGTGTGTGATGGCATACAGTTAAAAAAAACACCTTCTAAATGTCCGTGCTCATGTGGAACACGGGCTATATGCACCTCCGTTCACCAAAACCTCATTTCTGTCCACTTATGCTAAATGTTTTCTCCATTGTCAACATGACGGCCTATATGTTTTCATTTAGTCAAGCAGTGAAATGTTGTTCAGTGTGCCCCAATATCAACACTACAATATCAACACTGACCACCACAATATTAACACTGACCACCACAATATCAACACTACAATATCAACACTGACCACCACAATATCAACACCACAATATCAACATTGGCCACCACAATATCAACATTGGCCTCCACAATGGTCAATATCAACACTGACCACCACAATATCAACACTGACCACCACAATATCAACACTGAACACCACAATATCAACACCACAATATCAACACTGACCACCACATCAACAACACTGACCACCACATATCAACATTGGCCGCCACACAATGGTTTTCTATGTTGTACTGTGTAAATGTGATGAAACCCTTTCATTGCAGTGCTATGTGCACCTTGAGGCAAGAAGGGTAATAGAATAAGATTAAAATAATTCTTCTATTCTAATAAGATTTGTATATTTGTTTTAAACTACTTTATCTGGCATATTATTGTGAGACTATATCATGATAGACCGTGTGTGTGTGTGTGTGTGTGTGTGTGTGAATGGTAGTGGGCCCATTTGGAAGGAGGTGGGTATGGGGTATAGCCAGGCTGGTCTAAGGGATATGCTGATGAAGTTGTGTAGCTGTAGTTTCTCCCCCAGGCTCATCCTAGCAGAGTTAAACATTACAGCAGTGTAAATGTTCATTTGATTAGTACAGCTGTGTGTGTGTGTGTGTGTGTGAAGGTTGCGTGTAGGGCTTTTAATTTGACCTCATGTTTATTTGTGTGAGTGAGTTCCTGTTCCCTGGCTTCCACCGTTGTGGTCTTGAGCAAGGCACTTAACCCCGGGTTGCTCCGGGAACACTGTGATCCCTTATGATACAGTTGGCATATGGAAGTCACTTTGGACAACAGTCTGCTTGCTCAATGAATACATGTATAGTGTAATGTAATGTAAGTGTAATGTAGTGTAGTGTAATGTAAGTGTGTTGTGATTTGTAGGCCAAACTGGATAAGAGTCATCTTGCTAAATAGATGCCATTCTACAAGGGGGCGGGGCCAGGGATTAGTGAATTAGAGACTACCCCACCCCCCCTTCTCTCACACACACACACACTGTGTCGGAATGAATGCTGCAGTTGCTGTGTGTGTGTGTGTGTGTGTGTGTGTGTGTGTGTGTGTGTGTGTAGGGGTTTACAGTTAGAGTGGTGTAATCGACACTCGACAGGATAACCAGTGTGCAGTTGCCAAAGCAGAGGCTTCTCTCTCTCCCTCCACCTCCTGTTTATCTCTGCTCCCTCTCTCATTCTCTCTCTCTGCTCCCTCTCTCATTCTCTCTCTCTCATTCTCTTTTCTCTCTCTCTCCTCTCTGCTCCCTCTCTCTCTCCCTCTCCCTCTCTCTCTCTCTCTCCCTCTCTCTCTCTCTCTCTCTCTCTCTCTCTCTCTCTCTCTCTCTCTCTCTCTCTCTCTCTCTCTCATCCCCTCTCTCCGCTTTATCCCAGAGTTACAATGGATTAAAGACCTAAAGCCCATTGTGTTCATCTATCATAAACTGACCTACCCATCACCTGGTGTGTGTGTGTGTGTGTGTGTGTGTGTTGGCTTGAAGTGGAATTAGACACTGAGATTTCTATGAGCATCTGAGCTGTGATACACATGATGAAGGTTTGAAGAGTAAGCGTGGTACTTTCATGAGTGTGTCCAACTAGGCAACACACACACACACACACACACACTGTGCACCAGCCAGAAAGACAGGCGGTCTCGACTGGTGTTGGGTGGTGCTGGGAGGATTATCGCTGTCGCTGAAGAGTTCCTTTGTTTGTGTGTGTGTGTGTGTGTGTGTGTGTGTGTGTGTGTGCATTTGCATTGCTCTTGCTTTGTCTTTGTGTCTCAGACAGATGGCGGGTTAAGTGGTCACTTCCATCAAATCAAAGAGCAGTCTGCAGGTGACGGGTGCCAATCACTTAGCCCCGTCTTGTCCTGCTTTGGCCTGATCTTTGATGGAACTGTGAGTGTTCTGGAACAGTGTTCCGTCTAGGAACACTATGAACTGTTCCATTCTAGAATTGTTGCGTCTGTTGACACCGAACTTCACAACTTCACAAAACGTGGTCTCTGGCTGACGCACCACAGGTCAGTGTGTGTATGACAAAACAACAGTATGCATGCCACCAGAGAACACACACTTCTGGTCTGGACCGAGAACCCCAGGGACCCCCTATGAACCCCAGGGACCCCCCTGTCATCCAATCTGCATACCCAATGGATATTTGGGGTACCCAAAATGAGCTTGGCACGGCTCAGTTTATTTGGCACGGTTCAGTTTATTTGGCACGGCTCAGTTTATTTGGCACGGTTCGGAAAATGCGTGCCGTGCAGTTGGTGGAAATGCCCCAATACACGGCACACTAACAAGTGTGAAGGTTTAGTAGCAGTAGCAGCAGCAGCAGCAGTAGCAGTAGCAGCAGCAGCAGTAGTAGTAGCAGCAGCAGTAGCAGCAGCAGTAGCAGCAGCAGCAGCAGTAGTAGCAGCAGCAGCAGTAGCAGTAGCAGCAGCAGCAGCAGCAGCAGCAGCAGCAGCAGCAGCAGCAGCAGTAGCAGTAGCAGCAGCAGCAGCAGCAGCAGCAGCAGCAGCAGTAGCAGCAGCAGCAGCAGTAGCAGCAGCAGTAGCAGCAGCAGTAGCAGCAGTAGCAGCAGCAGTAGCAGCAGCAGTAGCAGCAGCAGCAGCAGCAGTAGTAGCAGCAGCAGCAGCAGCAGCAGCAGTAGCAGCAGCAGTAGCAGTAGCAGCAGTAGTAGTAGTAGTAGATAATAATAATAAGAGTGCACCAAGGTTTTCTTCGGTGGCACGGAGACTGACAAGTTACCTTGAAAGGAATAAACTAATTGATACCACGTGCAAAAAGCTGGAATTCCTGGCTTCTCCGGTGCTTAGAGCATACCAGCATGATTTGGCACCAAATTCAATTAGCAAAGCGTGAGAAGAGAGACCTGCACGCTGTGTTCTTGAATTTGGCTAATGCTTTGGTCTGTGCCGCATAGTCTGTTGTGGGAGGCCTTTGATTATTTCCAGAATCCCAGGTAGCATTAAAAGCCTAGTAAAAGCTTTCTGATATTCAATGTTTTACTACAGCTGATTACACCACAGGGTGGCAACAACTCGAGATGGGAATCATGGCCGGTTGTATCATCTCCCCACTTGCTTTTACAATGGCAATGGAGGTCATCATTAGGGCCTCAAAATGAGTAGTGGGTGGGGGAGAAGTTGCAGGAGGGCCACGCCCCTCCGATTAGGGCTTTCATGGACTACATGACAACCTTGACGCCAACTGCTCCATGCACCAACAGGTTGCTGGATAAGTTCAATAGTAATCTGCAATGGGCCAGAATGAAGGTGAAGCCAAGTAAGTCTAGGAGTCTCTCAACTGTTAAAGGGAAGGTAATAGATAAGAAGTTTGCTATAAATAAGGAGGTGATTCCCACAGTTCTGGAGAAACCAGTGAAGAGTCTGTGAATGTGGTATGATGCAAGCCTTAGTGATAAATCGCAGGTTGAAGACTTGAGACAGGTCACTAGGCAAGGTATTGCAAAAATTGGGCTACCAGGTAAGCTCAAGCTGTGGTGTTTGCAGTTTGGTTTATTGCCTCGGCTAATGTGGCCATTGACAGTTTACGAAGTTCCTCTGTCAAAGGTAGAGCAAGGTAGGTTGGAAAAAATGTAAGTAAACCCGTGTGGAGTAAGGCTTCTGCAGGAGAAAAGAGGAAAATGGTAGTGGAGGAAATGCATAGACAGGAGGGAGGCTGTAAGATGTACTAAGGCAGTGTCGCGAGGCAAAACAAGGGCAGTGGGTGAACTGGGAAGGGTGGAAAAAAGACGGATTAAATGGAAAGATCTATGGGGCATGGAAGCTGGTAAGATCAGATTTATGTTAGGTGCTACATATGATGTGCTCCCCATCTCCCAAGAATTTAAGTCAATGGTTTGGTGAGGATGATAAATGCATACTTTGCTCGTGTGGTGGGCAGTCTCCACCATATCCTATCAGGGTGCAAGGTAAGTCTCACCCAGGGGCGTATACGGAAGGCCATAACCAGGTATTGAGTGCACGATTAAGGCCCATTGAAATCGGGTGCACGATGGGTTTGTGGCCAGATCTGCTATTGGCTTGCTGTCTGAATTGGGCATTTGTGGTCAAGTCTAAGGCAGGTGGTTAGTAACATGTCTTTAGCAGCAGAACGGCGTTTTAATGGTTGTGGGTAAGGAGAAGTTACCCTTCCTGGGGCGCAAGCTAAGGTAAGCTAACTGGCTCATTTGTTTTGTGTTTGTGATGGACTGTGCCTAGGTTGATGGTACTTGGCTAAGGTTTTTTATGGTTTATGGTTCAGTCCGCATCAACGGGACGGACCAACCTAGCCAACTTAGACCATGCCTAGGTTGGTTAAGGGTATTTGGATGTTTGTTGTGGTAATATGGTGGCAGCATGGGGCGTAAGCTAACTGGCTAATTTGTTTTGTGTTTGTGATGGGCTGTGCCTAGTTTGATGGTTGGTTGGCCAGGGTTTTTATGGCTATGGTTCAGTCCACATCAACGGGACGGACCAACCTAGCCAACCTTGACCATGCCTGGGCTGGTTAAGACTATTTTGGGTATTAGATATTTCAATGTGGTAATATGGTGGCAGCATGGAGGGGAGTGTCTCCAGGACGCTGGTTTCACTGTTAAGCCTTCATGAGGTGTCGTGGGCCTAACTTAACGAAACATCTGTGAATGAGGGTGCCCACTTGATAACCCCAATGACATGCCGCATACTATATACTGCTGTTGGATGGGCCATTTGTATTGTGTTTGTGACCATTTGTTGGTGGATTTGGGGGTAGTGTGCTTTTTAAAGTTAAACTTGAGCAAGGGCTTCTGTGTTTTTACCTTGGATTTTGGCACAAGGGATTTTAACATTTAATCCTGTGTGTTAATGTAATAATAATAATAATAATAATAATAATAAATTCATACACAGAATGCAGCTCAAAGTGCTTTACTTTTGGGGCATGTAACACAATAATAGTCAGTCAGTCATTATCAATCACTTTCACTTTTCTTCATTGCTGTGGCCGTTTATGATCCAATCAGCAACATATCAGAAATAGAGAAAATAACATGTAACAGTTATTAGAGAAGAGTCAGTCATTCCTCTTCGTTGCTGTGGCCGTTTATGATCCAATCAGCAACATATCAGAAATACTATTATACTACTATAAATATAGGCTTTGTTAACAACTGCTTAGGCTAACAAATGCTTAGGCCCCGTTGATGTGGACTCTAAGCAGCCAGCTTTAGAATGTTCTTAGCATATGTCGTAATTATTTGACTTTATACACAGACGTTTAACACTGGCAGCCTTAACCCTTTACCCCCCACAAGCACGCCATATGGCAACTGTGGCAAAAAAAAAAATATGGAAAAACTCCCATATTCCAGGAAGAAACCTTGAGCAGAAACTGACTTAATAGGAGGAGCCCATCTGCTTCTGGCTGGCTGCGCCCTCCAATAGCAGCAGATGTAGAATAATCTGAAAAAGTAGTCTACAGGATAAGACGAGTTAACTAAAAGCTTTCCTATACAGGTATGTTTTCAGATCTTTTTTAAAAATATTTACTGAACTACCGCCTGCTTGATGTACAGAGGCAGGGTGTTCCATAGTTTGGGGCATAATGGATAAAAGCAGCTTCTCCACTTTGTTTGTGGAACACTTTGGGTACGATTAAAAGATTAGAATTGGATGATCTAAGTTTCCTTTGTGGTTGATAAGATAGTAAAAGGGTTAGGACACACTCGCCTTTGTCAAACTGTGTCTATTTTTTAGCTGAGGTCCTGTTCAACCTGCATTTGGAGCAGCCTGGCACAGCCTGGAACTGTCTTCTCACTCTCCATTGTGTTCTCACAGAACATTCCACCTTAACATTCCTATTTGGGATCTGAACGTGTGCTGTGGAACAATAAGACTACACCTCTGTGAGTGGGCTCTGTCTCTGTTATTTATGACCTCATTTCCTGTCTTTCTCAGGCTGCCCCAGAACCAGTACCTGTTGTAGAGGCAACCCCAGAGCCCGTGGTGGAACCCGCACCAGAGCCCTGTGGTGGAACCCGCACCAGAACCTGTGGTGGAACCCGCACCAGAACCCGTGGTGGAACCCGTCCCTGAGCCTGTGATTCCAGAGCCCGAGCCAGCCCCAGTGGTAGAGGCTGTCCCAGAACCCGTCGTGGAACCCGCACCAGAACCAGTGGTGGAACCAGAACCAGTGGTGGAACCCACACCAGAACCAGTGGTGGAACTAGAACCAGTGGTGGAACCCACACCAGAACCTGTTGTAGAGGCTGTGCCAGAAGCCGTTGAAGAGGTTGCACCAGAACCAGTGGCAGAGCCTGTGGAGGAACCTCTGCCCGCAGAACCCACACCAGAGCCAGAACCTATTGTAGAGGCAGCCCCAGTCGAAGAGGCCGCACCATCAGAACCGGCCCCTGAGCCCGTCGCAGAACCCATTCCCGAGCCAGAACACAACGGTAAGGTTCTCTGCAGAACGTTCTTGCAGAGAAGCATCACTAGGGGAACTGGATGTTGATTCCTGCCCTCTTGGACATGTTGCTGAGAGGGTTCTACAGGGTTCTAAGGATGGTGGTTTCTTCCTCTGGAGTGTCCCTTCTACACACACACACACACACACACATTTAGATCGAGCATGACGTCAGCTCACCCTGGCATCTATTCAATGCTGGTTTTTGCCTCTAACCACACACACACACACACAAACACACACACACAATCTGTCCCTCACTCTCTCTCTCTTTCTGTCTCACACACACACACACACACACACACACTCCCATATACACACACGCGCTCTCTCTTTCACCCACCCACACACTTTGACACAAGCTCTTTGTGGTGGGCCCCATGTGCCCAGAGGAGGGAGCAGGCTTGTCTTAGGACACAAAGCCATCTAACAGGGCCACACACACACACACACACACACACACACACACACACACACACACACACACACACACACACAGAAGGGCTTTGTCCCTCAGGGTGCTGCAGTATGAGATGCTTTCTCACATGCATGTGCTGGAATGGCTGCTTTTGTGGGGAGGACAGCAGTGTGTGTGTGTGTGTGGCTCACTGGAGCGGGCCCAGGTCACAAGCCCCACATTAAGAAAGTTTGTCAACACACACAAACTCACTCATCAGCAAACACACACACACACACACACACACACACACACACACACACACACAGCAAGCCTAATAATAGTAGATGATCTGGAGCAGGCGTTTGCCAGCAGATTGGACATTCTCCATTAGTTTGTGAATATGGCCCAGACTGCCCAATATCAATATGACTAACGTGTGTGTGTGTGTGTGTGTGTGTGCGTCGACCTCTATCCATAGTCTTAATCTGTGTGTGTGTGTGTGTGTCAGCTGTTTCACTGTCACCAGTTTGTCAGGAGAGGAAATGTGTCATTGTGCTCTATGTCCACTTTAACACGAGTCTGTCTGTTTATCTCTCTGTCCATCTCCCACTGTTCCTCCCTCTCTCTCTCCCTCTCTCCCACTGTTCCTCCCTCTCTCTCTCCCTCTCTCCCACACTTCCTCACTCTCTCTCTCTCTCTCTCTCTCTGTCCATCTCCCACTGTTCCTCCCTCTCTCTCTCTGTCTATCTCCCACTGTTCCTCCCTCTCTCTCTCTCTCTCTCTCTCCCTCCCACTGTTCCCTCTCTCTCTCTCTCTGTCTATCTCCCACTGTTCCTCCCTCCCTCTCTCTCTCTGTCTATCTCCCACTGTTCCTCCCTCTCTCTCTCTCTCTGTCTATCTCCCACTGTTCCTCCCTCTCTTTCTCTCTCTCTGTCTATCTCCCACTGTTCCTCCCTCTCTCTCTCTCCCACTGTTCCTCCCTCTCTCTCTCTCTCTCTGTCTATCTCCTCTCTCTTTCCTCCCTTTCTTTCTTTCTTTCTTTCCCCTCTCTCTCTTTCTTTTTCTTTCTTTCTTTTCTTTCTTTCTTTCTTTCTCTTTCTTTCTCTCTTTCTTTCTTTCTTTCTTTCTTTCTCATCTCTCTCTCTCTCTCTCTCTCCCCCAAACACCTTTAACGGTTCAGATGAAGCCGCTGGGCCAGTTGAGGACGATGAGGTTCCTAAGATTGTTCCCGGTAAGAAAAGGAGCAAGTTTGAGAAGCGGTTGTCCAAGGAGGAGATGGAGGAGGAACAAAGGTCAGAAGAACACCACACACACACACATATATACATCTTCACACACACATATATATCTTCTCACACACACACATATATACATCTTCTCACACACACACACACATATACATCTTCACACACACATATATACATCTTCACACACATATACATCCTCACACACACACACATATACATCTTCACACACACACACACTGCTCTCCTCTAATCCTTTGCTACCCGTGTGTTGGTAATCTCTGCCTTGTGCTCTGGCATGTCTTAACCAAAACAACTAATCCATGCACACACACTCACACACACACACACTCACACACTCACACACACACTCACACACTCACACACTCACACACACACTCACACACTCACACACACACTCACACACACACACACACATACACATACACACACACACACATCTCTCCTCCTCTTCCTCCCCATCCCCCATCCCATCTCCAGACCCCCTGCTTACTCTGTAGACTCTGTCATCTCCTCAGTAGACCTGTGTGTGTGTTTCTGTGTGTGTCTGTGTTTGTTTTTGTGTGTGTGTGACTATGTTTGTTTTTGTGTGTGTGTGCGTGTGTGTGTGTGTGCTTGTTCGTGTGTATGTGTGTGTGTGTGCGCTTGCTTGTGTGTGTGTGTGTGTGGAGAGCCCCAGTCTCTGACCTACTCTTTGATCAGAGGAGGAGCGGACCAATAGAGAGAGGAGGAGGAGGTAGAATAGAGAGAGGAGGAGGAGGAGGAGGAGGAGGAGAGGACTAATAGAGAGAGGAGGAGGAGGAGGAGGTAGAATAGAGAGAGGAGGAGGAGGAGGAGGAGAGGACTAATAGAGAGAGGAGGAGGAGGAGGAGAGGTAGAATAAAGAGAAAGGAGTGGAAGAGAAAGAGTGGAAGATGTGATGGATGAATAGAAAATGGCATATCAAGCTCTGTCTCTCTCTCTCTCTCTCTCTCCCTCCCTCCCTCTCTCTCTGTCGCTCAGGAGGGAGAAGTGAGAGAAAGAAGGAGCAGGGGAGGAGGAAGAGGGGAGCAATAAGGAGACTGAGAGAGGTGTAGGGTTATGGAGGAGGAGGGAGGTGTGCAGGAGGTGTAGCAGGGGTGGAGGGCTTGGTGTCAGGGGGCTTATGGAGGGCAGGGTCACAGGGGAGGTGGTGCAGGGCTTATGTAGGAGGAGGTGGTGGAGGGCTTGTGGGAGGTGTGGGAGGAGGTGTGGAGGGTGGGGCTTATGTAGGAGGAGGTGGAGGTGGTGTAGGGCTTATGTAGGAGGTGGAGGTGTAGGGCTTATAGGGAGGTGGAGGTGTAGGGCTTATGTAGGAGGAGGTGGTGTAGGGCTTATGTAGGAGGTGGAGGTGTAGGTGTAGGGCTTATGGAGGAGGAGGGAGGAGGAGGAGGTGTAGGGCTTGTGTAGGAGGAGGAGGAGGTGTAGGGCTTATGGAGGAGGTGTTGGGCTTATGGAGGAGGTGTAGGGCTTATGGAGGAGGAGGAGGTGTAGGGCTTATGTAGGAGGAGGAGGAGGAGGAGGTGCTTGGGGCTGGAGGAGGGAGGGGAGGAGGTGTAGGGCTTTGTAGGAGAGGGAGGTGTGGGGCTTTAGGAGGGAGGAGGAGGGAGGTGTAGGGCTTATGGAGGGAGGAGGTGTAGGTGGTGTAGGGCTTATGGAGGAGGAGGAGGTGTAGGGCTTATGTAGGGCATGGAGGAGGAGGAGGTGTAGGGCTTATGTAGGAGGAGGAGGTGTAGGTGTAGGGCTTATGTAGGAGGAGGAGGAGGTGTAGGGCTTATGTAGGAGGAGGAGGGAGGAGGTGTAGGGCTTGAGGAGGAGGAAGAGTTGAAGAGTTGCGTAAGACTCCAGACCCAGTGCCAACCTCAAACCTTAGCACAGATGCATGCTGGGACATCAGAGCCTGTCTGGCACAGCTGGGACTGTGTGTTGTTTGTGTGTGTGTGTTGTGAGGGAGGGGGGAGGGGAGAGGGGGAGGAGGGAGGATGAGAGAGGGGAGAGAGGGATAGGGGAGAAAAGATGGATAGAGGGGATGGGAGAGAGGGAGGGAGAGAGAAAAAAAAAAAAAAAGAGAAGGTAAAGAGAAAAAGATCAGGAGGCAAAAAAGCAAATGAGCGCCATGTTTGATATTGATGTGTGTGTGTTTTTGGAAGTGTGTGTGTGTGGGAATGTATGTGTGTGTGTGTGTGTTGGTAGGTGTGTGTGTGTGTGTGTGTGTGTGTGTGTGTGTGTCTGTTTCCATGGGGGGCTTCAGGAAACTGGTGCCCCCCTGCATTCCCCTCCTCTGGGAAACTGTCTCTCTCTCCCTCTCCCTCTCCCTCCCTCTCCTCCCTCTCTCTCTCTCTCTCTGACCAGTGAGAATGTTCGTGAGTGCACAGCCCTGGATGTTTAATTCACTCATGTTGTTTAGAACTGATTTTATTTTTCCCTCGGCTGCATTAAATGTAAATGTGTATGTGTGTGTGTACTGTATATATGTGTGTGTACTGTATATATGTGTGGGTGTGAAGTATGTATATGTGTGTGTGTGTGTGTGTGTACTTATATGTATGTGTGTGTGTGTGTGTGTGTGTGTGTACTTTATATATGTGTGTGCGTGCGCGTGTAGTTTATCTATATATATGTGTGTGTGTGTGTGTGTGTGTGTGTGTGTGTGTGTGTGTGTGTGTGTGTGTGTGTGTGTGTAGACCCCCCCTGCCTTACACAGACATGTGGACATGACATGTGTGGCCGGCGCCCCTCCGCTCTTGTCATTGCAGGATAGAGTTGACCAACGATTTTACCTCCCTCTAGCCCCGCCCACACAGCGCAACAGCACTGCCTGTAGAACGCTCGCTTAGACGGGGCGATGGTAAGGCCTATATTCTCCACCTTTATCACCCCACCCCCACCCCCACGACCACCCCCTAGTCTCTCACCTCACGGTGTGCACCCCAATCAATCCCCCACCTTTAACCCCTCCACTGCGACCTTTAACCCCTCCACTGCGACCTTTAACCCCTCCACTGTGACCTGGGGCATCAGTCCGCAGCGCTGCCCCCTTAACTCAACCCAATCAGCCCCCCCATATTAAGCCCTCTGTACCCCCCCCCCATGGGGCCCATCTGGGGGGGGACCCCCATGGGTGTGAATATATGGGCCCATCTGGGTGGGTGATCCTCCATGGGGTGAATATGGGGCCCATCTGGGTGGGTGATCCTCCATGGGGTGAATATGGGGCCCATCTGGGTGGGTGATCCTTCATCTAACCACTCCTGGTGTGGAACCTGGGGGTCTCATAACCTCCCTGACTCAGATACACACACACGCTTTCCTGTAGGTGTTATTCTTGTGGGCTGTTACTTCCCTGTTTGGGGTGTGTTATATGATGTGCACTTTGCACACTCTCATGTGTGCAGCTGTGTGTGTGTGTGTGTGTGTGTGTGTGTGTGTGTGTGTGAGATATGATGGGCACTAAACAGGGACAGAGCAAAATGTGAGAATAAGGCCAAAGGTGAACACCTCCCATCTCGGAGGTGTGTGTGTGTGTGTGTGTGTGTGTGTGTGTGCGTGTGTATGCGCACGCATTTATCGGCCAGCAGCAGCTTGCACATGAAGATGTATGAAATCTGTGTGTGTGTGTATACGTTTGTGTGGGAGGGAGAGCGAGATATATGTGTGAGAGAAAGAGAGACCGGGCAAGAGGTGTGTGTGTGTAGTGTGTGTGTGTGGGGCGTGTGTGTGTGTGTGTGTGGTGCGTGTGCGCGTGTGTGTCTATGTGCCTATCTGCCTACTGCTCTGGCTGTCTTTAGTCCCCAGGGCTTTAGTAGTAAATGGGAGCTTTCAGAGCTCTGAATGGTGTGTGTGTGTATTTGTGTGTGAGAGAGAGCGCTGTGTGTGTGTGAGAACAGGAACTATCTTTGAGCTTTATAGGGACGATCACCATTAGCATGGACAGGAGCATACAGTATATCCGCACAGGATGTGATGTCACGTGACCCCTGTTGAAGTACTTCCTAGTCTCAGACCGTTATGTTGGGACGGCATATAGCTCCCATGACAGGCAGCTGACATTTAGATCCGCCATGGTATATAAGCCCATGACGGGCAGCTGACATTTAGATCACCATGGTAACCTATATGGCGCCAAGACAGCCAGCTGACATTTAGATCACCATGGTAACATATAGCTCCATTACAGCCAGCTGACATTTAAATCATCATGTAACATGTCTGACCTGAGGGTTTTAGAACAGCTGATCACCATGGTAACATGTCTGACCTGATGGTTTAAAGCAGCTGCTCACCATGGTAACATCTGACCTGAGGGGTTTTAGATCTGATCAGCTGATCACCATGGTACCATGTCTGACCTCAGAGGAGTTATAACAGCTGATCACCATGGTAACCGTCTGACCTCAGGGGTTTATAACAGCTGATCACCATGGTAACATGTCTGACCTGAGAGGTTTTATAACTGATCATTGATCATCATGTAGGTTTAGTCTTCGCCTAAAACCCTGTTCACACACCAAGAGTCACTTGGCACCCCAACATTTGGCGCAACATTTTGCTCTGTCGTGGGGTTATTTGGGTCGCCGGGTTAATCTCTGAATGATTTCTAAACATTCCGCTGTGTCTTGTAAGCTAGTCGATGCAGTGAGCGAGGCTTAGCCAGGCTTAGCGGTGTTCATGTGTGTTTTGATAGATAGATAGATAGATAGATAGATAGATAGATAGATGCTTTATTGATCCCCAGGGGAAATTCAAGTTTTATCATTATAATCGAAAAATAGTCATTTAGAATGAAAACCGGTCAGTAGCGCCAGTACATGTGATTATGTGTCCTAAAATTATGAAACTGGCTGATATTTAATGCACAGGTGTGTGTTTCAGGGTCTTTTGTAGGTTTTCTTTAGGAGCCCTTTTGTGTGTGTGTGTGTGTGGGAGTGTGTTGTAGGTTTTTTTTTTTAGGAGCAGGGATGTTTGTGTGTGTGTGTGTGTGTGTGTGTGTGTGTGTGTGTGTGTAGACCTCTCCCGTCCTTTTACAGACATGTGGATGACATGTGTGGCCCGTTTTGTCACAGTATAAGGATAGAGTTGACTAACCATTTTATCCTCTAGCCCTCACCACACAGCTTAAACAGCACTGCCTTGTAGAAGCCAGCTTAGACGGGGCTGACATGGTATACCTATATTCTCCACCTTTATCATCCTTGACCCCACCCCTTACACGACCCCCTAGTTCACCAATGTGTGCACCCCTAATCAATCCCCCCCACCTTAACCCCTCCATCATGAATTTTAACCCTCCACTGCACCTTTAACCCTCCACTGTGACCTGGGGCATCAGTCAACAAAGCGCTGCCCCCTTAACTCAACCCAATCAGCCCCCCCATATTAAGCCCTCTGTACCCCCCCCCCCTGGGTGGGTGACCCCATGGGGCCCATCTGGGTGGGTGACCCCCCCATGGGGTGAATATGGGGCCCATCTGGGTGGGTGATCCTCCATGGGGTGAATATGGGGCCCATCTGGGTAAGTGATCCTCATCTAACCACTCCTGGTGTGTGGGAACCTGGGGGTCTCATAACCTCCCCTGACTCAGATACACACACACGCTTTCCTGTAGGTGTTATTCTTGTGGGCTGTTACTTCCCTGTTTGGGGTGTGTTATATGATGTGCACTTTGCACTCATGTGTGCAGCTGTGTGTGTGTGTGTGTGTGTGTGTGAGATATGATGGGCACTAAAACAGGACAGAGCAAAATGAGAATAATAGCTGTGAACACCTCCCATTCGAGGTGTGTGTGTGTAGTGTGTGTATGTGTATGCGATCAAAGATTTATCGCCAGCAGCAGCCTGTAATACGAAGATGTATGAAATCTGTGTGTGTGTATACGTTTGTGTGGGAGGGAGAGCGTGATATATGTGTGAGAGAAAGAGAGACCGGGCAAGAGGTGTGTGTGTGGTGTGTGTGTGTAGTGTGTACGGTGTGTGTGTGTGTGTGTGCTGTATGCAAAGGAAGAAAATATAAGCCTATCTGCCTACTGTCTCTCATTGTCTCTAGTCCCCAGGGTTTTAGTAGTAATGGGAGCTGAGCCTTTGAATGGTGTGTGTGTGTGTATTTGTGTGTGAGAGAGAGCGTTGTGTGTGTGTGAGAACAGGAACTATCTTTGAGCTTTATAGGGACGATCACCATTTGCATGGACAGGAGCATACAGTATATATCCCAAGACAGGATGTGATGCCCACGTGACCCCCAGGTTGAAGTACTTCCTAGTCTCAGACCGTTATGTTGGGCCGCATATAGCTCCCATGACAGGCAGCTGACATTTAGATCACCATGGTAACATATAGCGCCCATGACAGGCAGCTGACATTTAGATCACCATGGTAACATATAGCGCCCAAGACAGCCAGCTGACATTTAGATCACCATGGTAACATATAGCTCCCATTACAGCCAGCTGACATTTAGATCATCATGTAACATGTCTGACCTGAGGGGTTTAGAACAGCTGATCACCATGGTAACATGTCTGACCTGAGTGGTTTAAAACAGCTGCTCACCATGGTAACATCTGACCTGAGAGGTTTAGATCTGATCAGCTGATCACCATGGTACCATGTCTGACCTCAGAGGGTTATAACAGCTGATCACCATGGTAACACGTCTGACCTCAGAGGGTTATAACAGCTGATCACCATGGTAACATGTCTGACCTGAGAGGTTTATAACTGATCAGCTGATGATCATGTAGGTTTAGTCTTCGCCTAAAACCCTGTTCACACACCAAGAGTCACTTGGCACCCCAACATTGCGCAACATTTTGCTCTGTCGTGGGGTTATTTGGGTCGTCAGGTTAATCTCTGAATGACTTAAACATTCCGCTGTGTCTTGTCGCTAGTCACCGTACGAGTGAACGAGGCTTAGCCAGGCTTAGCGGTGTTCATGTGTGTTTTGATTGATAGATAGATAGATAGATAGATAGATAGATAGATACTTTATTGATCCCCAGGGGAAATTCAAGTTTTATCGTATCTCGCGTAAAATAGTCATTTTAGAATGAAAAGCGGTCAGTAGAAGCGCAGTACATGTGATTATGTGTCCTCGTGAAACTGGCTGATATTTAATGCACAGGTGTGTGTTTCAGGGTCTTTTGTAGGTTTTCTTTAGGAGCCCTTTTGTGTGTGTGTGTGTGTGGGAGTGTGTTGTAGGTTTTTTTTAGGAGCAGGGATGTTTGTGTGTGTGTGTGTGTGTGTGTGTGTGTGTGTGTGTGTGTGAGAGAGACTGTTCTTTAGGTTGTGGAGAGATGTTTACCTTTGGCCCGCGGGGACATATTGATCTGTCAGCTGTTTTTGGTTCTTATGTGGTGACACTGTAGGCTGTGTACTCTGGTGACATACTGCATGTTCTTAGTGGCAGAGGTGAAATTTCAGCCCATGAACACAGACATGCAGAAAACACACACACACACACACACACACACATGTGCACACACACACACACACACACACACACATGTGCACACACACACACACACACACACACACACACACGTGCACACACACACACACACACACACACACACACACACACACAGTTAGAGAAAGCTCAGGAGAGCCATGCCTTAAGAGGTTGGGCCTAAGAGTTGCTATTTGCAGCCTCTGTGAGTGCAAGGCTCCAGCATCACGGCTCAATAGCACCCTCTGCTGGACGCGCTGGGGACTGCAGTCATAGAGCTCCATCTCAGTATCACTGTGGTCAGATTTCTGCCCTGTGAGCTCGTCCTGTCCCCTGCCCTCAAGGAAAAACACGAAGATGAACTCCTATGGGAAAATGATCACGGTGATGAGAAGTGGTCATTATGGGATGGCGTGGTGTTACTAGCTGCCCTCGTCCGGTCCCTTGAGTGGAGCGTGGAGCAGGACCACTGGGCTATTTACATATCGGCTGAAGCCATTACAGGATTACCTGATAGCTCTACGTCACAGTAACCCTCAGGGGACAACTCCAGTGTGTGTGTGTTATTTATCACAATCCGGATCTAAATGGAGTCAGTAGAACCTTTAACCTCTAGATCCCTGTGTACATGCTTCCATCTTCTGTGTAGAACCTCTACCGTGTGTGAGGGTGGCGGGCACTAACCCTGGGACATGGGCACTGATGCCCGTGAGGGGTGCGAGTGGTGTGTGTGTGTGTGTGTGTGTAATTTGTGGGAGATGGTGTGTATGTGTTTGGCAGTCTAGTTGTATGGGAGATGCCCATGGCTGTTGGCATGGCGTGAGCTTACCTGCTTACTGTGTGTCGTCTGCATGATGTCTTACTCCTGATGCCCCAGCCACCATCTCCGCCGCCGACCACTAACCACATGGGCAAGGGTGAGCTCTCTCTCTCTCTCTCTCTCTCTCTCTCTCTCTCTCTCTCTCTCTCTAAAACTAAACTGTAACACCTACAATGAACCAATAACTTACTAAGTCTGTATATTATTATTATTGTTATTATTATAGCTAGTTATTGATTGAGTTTATAGATTAGGCTATTTCTTACAGTATTGATAATTGATGCTTGGTATTTATTATTGATTACTGATTGGTATTGGTGACTGATTGGTATTGGTGATTTGATGACTGATGGTCATGTTGTGATTGATTACTGATTGGTATTGATGACTGATGGTCATGTTGTGATTGGTTACTGATTGGTGATTGATTACTGATTGGTGATTGATTACTGATTGGTGATTGGTCACTGATT
>NC_063210.1:26290214-26292714 GCF_017589495.1 Alosa alosa | reverse complement strand
AGCAAAGTCCTTTTAGGCAAGTCCCTCCACTCGGCGGCCATATTGCCACACTTTTTGGGCACTCATCGGGCATCCTGTTTGGCAGAAATGCGCATGCGAAGGCCTCATGACACCAATCTTGCTCCAGCAGCGAGTTCACAACACATGATTGGCACGATGTCTTCACAACACACCATATGATTGGCTCAATGTATTCACATCACACCACATGATTGGCTCAATGTATTCACATGTCGACGTTTTGCCGAGGAAGGGGTGTGATATGTGTAGACAATGGTCATATTGGCGTGACAAACTAGCCCCATGCATTTCTATGGATGATTTTTTGAGTGCTGTGTCTCCTCAGTAGAAAGGCTCTGGCAGCAGTGACATCATCAGCTCCTTTCATTATGAGTAGATGATCATGATGATTTGCCTGCTGATCATTAAAGTTCTCCAGAAAAAAATCTATCTTATCTATCTAAAGTTCTCCAGAAAAGAAACTGTTATCCAAAATCAATGGGAACATGCCAGAACCACTAATGAGGAACGTTGCCCAGCAACACTGCTCCAGAACTTGCTCCATGTGTCATCAGCTTTAAGTTGTGTTCAGTGTGTTGGGTTGTTCGTGGTGTTAAGTGTGTTGGGTTGTATGTGGTGTTAAGTGTGTTGGGTTGTTTGTGGTGTTAAGTGTGTTGAGTTATATGTGGTGTTAAGTGCAAGTGAAGTGTGTTGGGTTGGACGTGGTGTTAAGTGTGTTGGGTTGTTTGTGGTGTTAAGTGTGTTGAGTTATATGTGGTGTTAAGTGCAAGTGAAGTGTGTTGGGTTGTACATGGTGTTAAGTGTGTTGGGTTGTGCGTGGTGTTAAGTGTGTTGGGTTGTACGTGGTGTTAAGTGTGTTGGGTTGTTCGTGGTGTTAAGTGTGTTGGGTTGTACATGGGGTTAAGTGTGTTGGGTTGTTGGTGGTGGCAAGTGTGTTGGGTTAAGAGTGAGTGGAGGTACTCTTGGAAGAGCTGGATCTTGAAGAGCTTTTTTGAAGACCAAGAGGGACGCTCAGTAGCAACTGAATTCTTAAATTTCCCCTTGGGGATCAATAAAGTATCTATCTATCTATCTATCTATCTATCTATCTTTCTATCTTTCTATCTACTGGTGGTGTGTTCCATCATCAGATGTTCTATACTGTAGTGAGCTAATAGAACATTCCATCAGACCCTCTAGTGAGCTGGTAGAACAGTCCACCATTGGACAGTCTATACTGTAGTGAGCTGGTAGAACATTCCATCATCAGATGTTCTATACTGTAGTGAGCTGGTAGAACATTCCATCATCAGATGTTCTATACTTTAGGGAGCTGGTAGAATATTCCATCATCAGATGTTCTATACTTTAGGGAGCTGGTAGAATATTCCATCATCAGATGTTCTATACTATAGTGAGCTGGTAGAACATTCTATCATCAGATGTTCTATACTGTAGTGAACTGGTAGAACGTTCCACCATTAGACACTATACTGTAGTTAGCTGGTAGAATGTTCTGCCATCAGATGTTCTACACTGTAGTGAGCTGGTAGAACCAGAGACTTTCTAATGAGGAGACACAGCACTCAAAAAATCCTCCATAGAAATGCATGGGGTTAGTTTGTAACGCCAATATGGTAGTTGTCTATACATATCCCACCCTTATCCAAAACGTTGACGCGGAATACATTGAGCCAATCATGTGCTGTGTTGTGAATACATTGAGCCAATCATGTGCTGTGTTGTGAATACATTGAGCCAATCATGTGCTGTGTTGTGAATACATTGAGCCAATCATGTGGTGTGTTGTGAATACATTGAGCCAATCATATGGTGTGTTGTGAAGACATCGTGCCAATCATGTGTTGTGATCTCGCCGCTGGAGCAAGGTTAGTGTGGTGAAGCCTTACGCACGCAAATTTCTGCCGAAATAGATGCTCGATAAGTGCCCAAAAAGCGTTGCAATATGGCCGCCGAGTGGAGGGCCTTGCCTAAAAGGACTTTGGTAGAACGTTCCGCCATCAGATGTTCTATACTGTAGTGAGCTGGTAGAACGTTGCCGAGGAGAGGAATGCTGAGTCATTATAACTCATTACGATGATGAGTTATCATTATGGGCCCGCTCTGATCTGGTCCTGAGGGGGCCATGATCCAAAACATCTGTTTTTACACAATAATGGGGTATCTGTGTGTGTGTCATGTAATAAGAAGTGTTAGTAGTCTGTTGAGCTGAATGTGTGAGTGTCTGTATGACTGTTATTGACACTGTGGGCCAGATGTACTAACGTTTTTGCGCCCACTTCAGGCGTATTTGGTTCGCAATGTGCGTGTAAAATCATTGCGAGGTATGTACAAACAGGCCGCAATGATGTAAAAGCGCAAACTGCCTGTCACGGGAGCTGAAAGTAGCGGATTGCGTTTGTCATGTCATGCATATGCATTCATGGGAGGATCCAGGGGAAAGTGGGAGTTTAGCGTAAAAGAGATGAGAGGGGAAGAG